>NW_025955124.1:0-88950 GCF_022376445.1 Fomitopsis serialis
CCATGTCCAGATAACTCTGGAAACAATCCAGCTGAGTCCAGACTGGCTGCCGATCGTTGGCTGGCATAGTGGTGTGGACATGTGTTATGGCATGCTCCTCTGGAATCGGCTGGGATTTGCGAAGACAGGTGAGATCGAGTGTTGTAACGGTTTCGTGCTCGTGTCACTGACCTGGAGTCGTGTCGTTGCCGTTACAACATTTGTTCTCAGGTGCATGTCGTTTCTGAGAGTGGTTCTCCCTCCGTGAGTTGGTATGTCGTCGCGCTCCCACACAGCATTCCAATCGCTCTGCGCCCCGCGTCTCCATATGTCCTTGTTCAGGTCTCGAAAGTACATTCCGTTTGGGGCGAACATGCTGGCAATCGTGCTATGACGGAACTGATCAGGGATCAGGCGATCACACGAAGGTAGTCGCGTCGAGACTTACGCAAGAGCGAGGAGCGACGCAACGAGAAACACGACAAGTGCCGATTGTAGAACAACGCAAGAGGCTGCAAGTACCACGGAAGTATGGTGCGGACGGTGAGAGGCTCGTACCTCAGTCACCTGCTCTCGGATGGAAGCTGATGATGTGGATGTGTGTAGGGAGCAGACGACGACGACGACGAGCAGAAATGTGCGATAGCCACACGGGCGCTCACGTCCTCGTACGGGTCACGGGGTCTGAATGCACCAGGAGCGCGGGCTTCCTGCAAGGTCGAAGGCGTGTCGAGACGCGAATTCAAATCAAACCTCCTTTGATATGCTTCTGACTGTCCGGGAGGTGCGGCTTTACGATCCTCACATTCGCAGGTGCGGTGTCTTATTCACACTGGGACACAAATTGCAAAATTTGAAGCCCACATCTAGTGCAACGCTATCCGCCGTTCATCCATTATACTTACATTTCCGTATTTGACATCAGTTCCTAACAGTCTCTGCATTGTACCCCGCTCCACACCCCAGCCCACACCGACTGTTGCCCCTCCTTACCTTTGAGGGTTTGTGAGGAGGCCTACGCGCTTTGTTCAAACCAAGGATGTCAATTTGTGCTACTGGTCGATGCCTTTGTTATGACCTACCAAACCTAGCGCACGAAGTGCTCCATCCCCGGCGACTGACAGCTAATACACGGCGGGTCCTGGTTCCTGCCTGGATCCTCGACAGTGGACCAGCCTCACGGTTGCCTGTTCGCCCTCCCACCCTGGGATGCTTTCCAAGCTAACAGAGCTTGTCGTACTGCCAGACGTTGTGCGGTGATGAGCACCATGTCCAACAGTGCCTGCGTCTTCGCCTACGATCACTTCAGCCACTCACTCTGATCGATATGGATGTTTCGAATAGCTCACCATCCATCTGCACGTCTTCGCCCGCGATGATCTGCCACGGTGTAACTCGGGTAAGCATCGTTGCATTGGATTACTGCACGGGCTCACCTCTTCGTAGCCCATCGCATGGATGTTGACCTCCATTACGTACACCTCTTCAGGGAACTCACGCTCGAGATTCCCCATTTCATCCAGAATCTCCAAAGGCGGAAACACGCCGTCCGACACGAGACGAAGTGCGCCTCGAATTGCCCAATAACGAGTCGCAAAGCTGTCCTGCTCAGTCATGATGGGCTGGCATGCGACCTCAGGTGAGAACAGATCTTGTAACGGTACCATGCATGCGCCAACTGACCTTTTGTGGCTTTGTTGCCGTTTCGAAATCTGTTCTCAGGCCTGCCGCAGCGTCGGAGGAGTCGTCATTGTTGTATACGACTACACCAGGGCTTTGTGGTGCGTCCAAGTGTAGTGCTGCTTCTGGATCTTGTTCTCCGCGACAGGATATGAAACACGATTCATCCGATGTGTTCATTGTGAAATGACTCGTCTATGTTTGTTCAGCAGTGGCCGGTGACTTGGGACTATCGCGTCGAGACTTACTCAGTGGCGAGGGCACGCTGACGACAATCGCGATTTGGAGGTGTTCAAACTAGGATATGATAAGGCGGTGAGGTCTCAAGTAGCTGTTGTATGGCTGAGGATGGTTCTTACAGCCCGAGGCCTCTGTCACAGTGGACGATGCTGGTATGCGCAGAGAAGAATGTGGTGGCGAGGAGACTGAGAGAGGGTGCAGGCGCTTACGCGCCGTTGGCAATCACGAGATCGGGTGAGCTCAGGCTTTGTCGTCTCGTTCCTCGATTATTGCTGACAAGCTGCATAGATTATAGGAACTCCGTGTACGATGTGTATCGGACATGGGGCGTAATGAATGCAGTACGGTCAGCTTGTCATGATAGCGGTCCCTCGTCGTATTCATAGACTCGCTATGTTGTGAGCCATTGCTCATCCAGCGGCGTCTTTGTCTCATGGTGTTCAGGCCATGAACTCTCGCAGTGCCGCTCCTTCACAGAACAGAAACCCGCCGGGCGTGCTAGGGTGGATGTGGCTATCTGATATTACCGGAATGGACAGATAACCCTATGGTGAATGAACACGGAGTGGAGAAGGTTGGCGAGACAATTGATGGTCGAAAGCGAAGGTCAATAGAGAAGCAAGGGTCATTCCCTATTTTGATTTCTGTACTATTTTTTGCTCATGCTTCGCATCTCTTCGAGTGCAGGTGCGGAAGCTCGTCCGATCGAACAGGCCTTCGTACTCTCAGTACAGCTGTTGAACGGAGGACGGATGGTCAGGCTGGCGACGGACACCGAGATCGCTATGCTTCGACTGCCGTTGGTAAGTCTCATTCTATATGACTCTGTACATCGGCATAGACTTACCTATAGTCAAAGTGAGTTCTTCATTATGTGCGCGTACCGTTGTTTCGCCTTGCCCTCCAGTCTTCGACCGAGGCCACACCTGCAGTGCGAGGGCGCAGACCGCGTCGTGTGATCGTGATAGTGCACAACGTGAGCGATCACACTGCCTGCATTTTATTTGAAGCACCACTTACCTATCACCAGAGCTCCGGCATTACCTCTCCTCAAGAGACAACTACACGCGAAGAACGGCTCCAGTCCGAGCGGATTTCCTGGCACAGGAGCTTTTTGACCACTATGATCACAAGGCTTGCCATAGCAATTAATTTCAACGTGCTCCGGACCTGACAATCAACGTTGATGAGCTATGAGGCAGCTTAACACGCACCTTGGTCGCGACAAGACGAGGCGTCCATCCCACGAGCGATGCCACACCACCTTCCGAGGTGTACTGTGCGGCGTCAGATCCCGGATTAGGTGACGTCTTTTGTCTTCTCGGAGATGCTTGCAATTGATAGCCTCCGGCAGCGATAGAGGAAGGAGAACAAGGGACGAGGACGGTCACAAGCAATGAGCCTCATGTCGATGTGGGCGTCTACGCGCTGTTGAGGCGCGACGCGTTGGTCACGGGGACACGACGCGTTGCGTCTGCGTATCCGAGTCGGGGCCTGCGTCGTCTGGATGGTTGAACGGGGCGCGCAGTCGAATGTGGTATAAATCGAGTCCCCTCGCATCTACAGATGAACACATAATCCCGTGGATCTGCGTGTGGGCAGTCGGACCCGGGCGCTGGCGTCGATTTCATTGGTCGTGGCGGCGCACTCGCTTGCAAGAACAAAGAAATGGTATAGGAGCAGAAATGCGAATACAAGACGATACATCGCTCGAGCCGTTCGCCGAGCATCCTTTTTTCCACCGTTTTCCGATCCGCCTTGCATTATGCCACTCCATTGCCTCTGTGACAACCCTAACTCGTACTTCACTGGATGCCTAGGTCGACCGCACGCCCTGAAAAGGAGCAGCCCGTCAATGCGCGCCATTCATCGCATATAACTTCGACTTACCGGCTACGCGGAGAAGCTCGCCTACTTCCTGCCTCCAGTCTGGTTTCGGGGCGTGGCTCTGACCACCTCTGCCCAAGTCCTCACTCGCACGCTAGCATCCGGGATGCTCGCGAGGGTTGCCGAGCTCTGGGTACTCCCAGAATCTGTACGCTGGTGGGCACTGGGCATCCTAGACCCATAAGCCCTGCGGATCGTGCCGCCAATGATGTGTTCGGCCTCTTCGATGGTCGTAGAAGTTTCGAAAATCTCGTCGTCCTGCCACGCCAAGGGGTCCGTCGCCCCCCGCAGGGTACCTCCAACCATGGACTCGGCCTCATCGACAGCTGTCGATGTCTCGATGATCTCCTCGTCGTTCCACACGATATTGTCGGGTGCGCCGGCTGCCCCGCTGGCTCCGTGCTCGACCGCCTGAATGTCGATATCATCTGTTCCAATTGGCTGTTGTAGGAGAAAAGGTGAGATCAGACGATGTTACGGCTCTTGTTATGTCACTGACCTGGTGTGGCATTGCTGCCGTAACGTTTGCTGGTCTCAGGTGCATGTCCTGGTCGGAGGAGCCTCCGTCCTGGCATGTCGCTGGCCAATGCACAACCCAGCTACACGGTGCGTCAGGGTCCCTCCACAAGTTCGCATCTGGGTTTTGATAGAACACCCCGTTTGGCGCCAGCGTACTCCAAGACATACTAATACGATACGATCAGTGATGAAGAGACGATCTGTCAGAATATTTTTCAAAACGAACTTGTGGCGAAGTAACGACACGGCCGGCAACGACGGCGATAATTGTCCAGAAGAGAATGCAACGAACGTTTGTGGGGCAACAGAGGCGCGTGGTGTTGTAGGCAAGGTGAATCTCTTCGATATTCTGCACTTATACGAGGGCTGGCACCGCGTTGGTGGGCAGACAAAGGAAAGATCGCAGCAGCACGCACGAGTGCGCGACGGTTCGATATGGACGCTACTATGCGAACTATCGGTCACGGGATCTGGATGCGTGCAGAAAATCATGGACGACGTTCACAGCAATGCATGAACTTGGATGCTATGGAGTTGGTGGCATTTGCGCTTGCAATGCGATGGTATCAGTGCGATCGGAGGTTCTCTAACAGTACAGCATAATACAACACTCAGCGCGGAGGCGTCCATTTTGCGAGATCTTCACCGTCCCCTTAGCCTTGCATCATGCTATCTCTGGTTGCCCACGACAGCTTCAACCACTGGGTCCCAGCTGACTGTTGGGCTCACCCGAAGACGGTTAAACACCACAAACAACTCGTCAACAAACCTCACGATTCCATTTACCTCAATGTGTCAGCTACCAGGAAGAGGCAAGCCATGCCTCTTGACGGACGGGCCCCGCCTTCCTATTCTGCGGCCATGAATCGTATGTGAGTATTCCTCTTGACTTGAGGCCCGTGCCTACCTTGCCGCGGCGTCGTTCTTGATCAGATCAGTTAACAGCGTATGTAGATTGTAGGCCACTGGCACGGGTGTCACAATCGTGCGAGACTGCCAAAGATGCTTTCACAAGCTCTCAGGTGAGAGCAAGGATTATGAGGTTTTCACTATATCGTAGTTGTTACAACTATGCGGCAGCATCGCCGCAGCTAAATTCCTCGCGCATGGAGCACTTGCGCCTCGTTGGTCACAATTTGAATGAACGAGCTTCATTTCCTGATACACTGTATGCGCCTCATTCCTATGTGATACAATCTCGTCGCCGCGAAGATACATCAAAGTTCGTGAAGGTCATCAAGACACCACAGCCAGCCTTCGTGCTCACACGTGTACACCGCCGGTCAGTGCGTTTGTCCCATGCGTCGTAGCACCTCCTCCCGGGCCGTACTGATCCAGACCTGCCGCTCGAGTCTTTTCACTTCCATTTCCACCTCGGATTGGGACGGCGGCTCTTGCATCACAATGGTTAGTGCGCCTCGGACCATGTTGCAGCACGTCTGGTACTCGTTCTCGGAAGCGGACTATCGTCGTGTTTCCAGGTGAGCATTGTGGACGTCTTGGCAATGTCAGCATCGCTCACCGAACTCCGGTTTAGTGTTGTGGATCCCTGATCCCTTGCTCGGCCCGTCTTCGCTGGGATCGGCTGGGGAGCGTTCCTCAAGTTACATTGTGGCGTCTTCAGATCGTAGGCCGGTCCTCTGTGCTTGTAAATTCCTTTATGCTTGTAGGATCCTTTGCCAGTGTGCCTGTAAGATGGAGACATCGCCGATACATTCTTGTTGTCCTGGGCCGGGCGAGGTAACATAGTTCGATGCAGTTCTGAGTGTGTGGCGCAAGCGTAGAAAGACGACACAGCGCAACTGTCCCTCAACTTCGTCTTATATACACGACGAGCCTTGCTCCCAGTGGCGATGACGGGGTTCTCCCGCCTGGGCTGTACAATAGACGGGGCAAAGCGCGTGCCAGTGTAATCAAGAAGACAGGGACAAAGGACGCAGTGGCAGGGAGAGACTTGGCGACGAAGTCCCAGGTTGTTATTCGCTACTTCTCAGCGTCATAATTGGGCGTACCAAGTAGCCATGAGGTGAACCTCGTGGGGTCCACGCATTCGAAGGCAAACTACTGAACCCGATCCAGGTCCGCATACGCGCTTTGACCGTGAAGATAGCAATATCCAGACCAAATTCCCGATATAGGCGTTCGCATCAATAAATACATCCATGTGCGGTATGCAATACAGTCTACAAACATTGCGAGTGTATGTGAGGGGGTAACAACAATCCGATCAGTGTACAGCAGCCCCGAAACGCAAGGCCAGGCGTGCCCGATCTCTCCAGTTCGATGGGCTCCTTTCCAACATCATCCGACGCCCCACACCTCCAGCCCGACGCACTCGAATCTGACGTTCTCCCCCTGCCTCGGCCCCGCGGAGCAGAGCGGCTCGTTCTCAAACGTAGGACATCGCGCGGACGAGCCGTCGTTCAGGGTATCGTCGAGGTAGAGGCCGTAGTGGCCATCTCTGCAACGCACGGATCAGCCAAGATTGAATGCAGATCAATCGGGTACCCACCCTCCACCGAACGAGAGGTACTCTGGTTCGCAGAGTGCGACGTAGTCGTTTTTGCCCGTCCACTTGTATATCCTCACACGCTGGCCCGGCAGCAGCCTCCAGAGGAACCTACGAGCAGCAATGAGACACGCACCCAGACGATGCAAGGTCGATTAGACGTACGACTCGCCACTCCCGTAGTACGCGCCCTTGCTCAGGTGTATGCCCTGCCCCATCCACACGCCAAACACCGCATCGCCCGAATCACGCATCACGACGAGCGCGCCCCCCGTATGGTTCTCGCACCGCCTGTACAGCGTGTTCAGCGAGATCCCATGTTGGTCCAGGCTGTACAGGAGGTTCCACGCCCTTGGCAGTCGCGCCAGCGCCGGAAAATACGGCCTCAGCTGCCGGTACCTACGCATTAGTCGTGCGCAGACACCAGAAATTGAACACACACGCACCATATCTGCAAGCTCAACCGTCAGTACCGGGGTCGTCATCTCCTTCCGCCCCACCAGCCGCACGCTCTTCCTCTCCGAGTTGCTCTTCTCGTACGCGTCTGAGAAGCCCTTGTCCCACTTCCTGTCCCCGTCGAAACCCGGCGCGCCACTCGCAGGCACGAACGGCGCCACGGCGAACGGTGTCCCGTGTGTGATCGCGGAGTCCAGCGCAGCTGACTGGAAGAGGTGCGCGGGTAGAGTGGATGCGTGCGCAGGCGAGAGCGGCGCGGAGACGGTGCCGTTGTGTGCGAGTGCGGACCCTTCGTCCGTGGAGCGCGTCCGCCCGGAGCGCACGGTGCCGGAGAGGAGGGAGGACACCCAGCGGGCGGGGCCGTACGCGGGCGGTGAGAAAAACGACTGGCCCTGCGCGCGCTCAGGCTGTATCTCGGGTGGGACGGGGCGTGGGGGTGTGGGTGGCGGCAGGGAGGGCGAGCGGACGAAGCCGGTTGGGCGCGAGGACGAAGGTGAGAGGTTCAGCTCGGACCGGTTGTCTTGTCGGTGCAGTTGGCGGGATTGGCGGGTATCGGCGGAAGAGTCTAGAGAAGTAGAGGGCGATGGGGAGGTCACGGGGATGGGCGCGTCGGGCAGGAGGTCGAGGAGGGAGACCTCGGACTGCGGCTGTGGCGTGCAGTGCCCCGTTGGGAGCGGAGAGGGGATGGGCGTTGTATGCCTGCTCGTACTCGCGGTGGGCTCACCGTTGTCTAACGAACTCAGGAAGTAGAATGGGTCATTCTCCGCCTTCAACAGCTCGTCGAGCACGTCGTGCTTGCTCTTCTCGTTCGCCGCCTTGGCGTCCTCCGCGAAGCGATCAAAGAAATCCGCCTGCATTCCTTCAATGGGTGAGAAACCATCTTTCGAACTACCGGAGCCAAGTGGGTCGTCGGTCGCGGGTACCGAAACGAATGCGCCAAAGTCGGAGTTCGTCGATTGGTTGCGCGTGTGAGCGCCAGGCCGCGACGCAGCGGTGTCCTGCTTGACGGGGGGCGCAGGCGACGCATGAGGTGTTGGTGGTTGGAATAGTGTCGCAAAGAGGTCATCTTGGGAAGATGCGTCTGAGGTGGTAGCAGCAGAAGGCGGGATTGCGGATTCAGGAGGAAGCGGGATCAGCGGTGTCGGTAGCATCGTGCTCGCGATCGTCTACCCGAGCTTCCTTAGCGCATCCAGCTTGCGATCGTCCTGCCGTACGAAGAACTCTCGAAAAGCGGATAGTTGGGCGTAGAGAGGGTACGCGGTCACCTTGAAACCAACGAAATCTGTGCGCCGAAGGCTGAGCGCTGAGCGACCACCGCCCATCCATGTTGGGTAGATGTGCTCACTTTGATGTCTGTATCACAGTCGAGACTAAGACAGACACAGGTCGTTGACGCACAGATCGTCAGCACGGGATGAGACGAGAGAGGATGAGGTCTGGAGGGAGAGTGGTCGACTGAGTCGCGGTCGAACGCGACCGTCGTAACTGCTGACCAGCGCTTAAAGCAACGATGATACACGCACATCCTGGACCGGCGCTTAATATACAGTACGTCCGCGTCGTCAGTCCCAAGGCGCGGGCTATTCGCGTTTCTGTGTAGATGTACTGTCTATCACACATCTCTCAGGTAGAAGAACATCACAGGAAGACACATAGGAGTGGGAGGGAAAATTGCGAGCTCGAAAAAGCGCATTTGGCAGTATCGATTGTTATAAGTAGGGCTTACTATCTACTTATATGCGCTATGAACTGAACTGAACTGATTAAGAACGACGCCACGGCAAGGTATGCACGGACCTCCTCTATACACCGTCCAGAGAAAGACACGCTTTCGGTCTCAAACATTGCTCGTGCAACCGTCCATGAACTTCGTGACTTCCGCTTGACTTCCGCGCCCAAACGCGTCGAGATCCCGTGACTGACAAACAGACGTGTAAGCGCCCGTACTGCACCAAGCCACACTTCTCCGTTTCGCCACTGTCCCCTTTGTACACCGCCACGCCATCGACACCCATCCCAGAGGAGGAGACCGTTACATGTCGCCCTTTCTGTCTCCCCATACAGAGTTGTTGCTTTGAAGCCTCTGTTGGTCTTGTACGCTCCGCAATTGTTGCTCCCATCACCTCATTGCCACTGATATTCGAGTAAGCCTCGACGCGATTAATCTCGCGTCGCACCTTCACCGCTAATCAGATCATCACAGAATGACTTCTGCCGAGCTAGCATCGAAGAGCTTGTTCTTTCAAAGCGTAGAAGACAACGTCTGGAGGATCGACATACCGAGTAACTGGAACGTGCCACAGCACAACAGCACAACAGCGAATGGAAGCTCTCCACACCAGGTCGTGCACCTAAAACCAGCCACCAGTACGGCACCGATGCAATGCCAGGTCAGTGACACACACATAAAGCTGTAATGGTGTCTGGTCTCACTTCTTTGTCCCCAGATCGGTGCTGCCCCGGGCGACGGTGTTCGGAACGACAACGAAATACGAGAGTCGTCACCAAGACTCGACATCGCCGAGTCCTTGATCAAGAGCTCCCTCTGGAGGGCCGCGAACGATGGCTGGTGGATGGACGACGACGCCGTGGAGACGTCCACAACCATATACGAGGCGCGAAGTGCCTTCCATAGGACTGTAGGGTCTGGGCGGCCCACTATCCATCGGCGCACGAGCTTTGGGAGCACCCAGAGTTCTTCCAGTCTCGAAAGCCTGCCCAGGGAGGATATACAGACTGTCAGCGGACGCTCGAGAACCTGGGCAGACGTAGTGAGGGCCACTTCGCGGAAGGCGTGACTTGTCAATTAAGGTCTTCTTGGCCGACGCGATGGTAAGCCTGAGTCGGGGTTTGCTGTTCATGACACATGTCGACGTGGTGGTGAACAGCCTGGCTGCCTTCTCCGAACAAATCCGACGGCCAGCTAGGATCTGGCTAGAGTTATCACAGGGGGGCGGACGTAGCACAATGCAAGGCGAATTTCGGATTGATGTGTAGTGTTGTACTAGTAGAGCCTCCGATTGCATTTCTTCACGCTACCCTGAGAGCGAGGCATAGAACTTCGAGCGAGCGACTGGAGTAACAACAGCGTCAGAAATCACCATGACGCAAGAGCGAGACCTGGGCCAAAGACAGGATTCTAGGCTCATACACCGCTGGCAACATCGTCTACGGATATCGCGAGGCATTTTCGCGCTGCAGACGCGTCAGGGTCCCGTGACCAAAAGTGAACATTTAAGCGCCAATACCCAACCATCGCCGCGCACTTGTCTTCGCCACTGCGATTCTTTGTCCATCGCTCTGCACCCTTGGCACCTGTCCGAGTACAAAAGTCAGAGAAAAACAATGACGCTATACATACCACATGATTCTGGTATTCCACAACCACTATCCTCGTTCTGCACTGCACAGTTGTGGCCGTCGCCATCGGCCCACGAGTATGTTTCGACGCCATCCTCTATGCCGTGTCGCTTCATCGCTGACCATATCATTATAGCATGCCGTTGAAGGAGCTAGCTGCGAACGGCTTGTTCTCTCAAAGCACGAAGGACAACATTTGGAACGTCGACATACCAAGTAGCTGGAACGTGACCGAATATCCTAGAGCAACTACAAACCAGAATCCTTCGCATCAGGCGACGTCCCTGAAACCAAACCCCCATACGGCAAGCACCCAGAATCAAGTCAGTGATACAGACACGGAGCCGTATTGTGGTTTGGCCTCACCTTTCTTTTCAGGTAGTCGAAGGCGAACCAACCACTGCCACTACACGAATCGATGAAGCACTCAACAACTTCAGTTGGGATGACAGCGAAATTTTAGCCACATCGACGGTCGTAGACGAGGCTGATAGCGCGATCGGGGGCTCCCTACAGAGAGCCATGAGCGACAGCGAGTGGAGAGACGACGATGTCTGGGAGACATCAACAACCATCTACGAGGCGGCGCTCGTCGCTGGAGTTGTGTTTGAGAGGACCGTGGGGTCTGGACGGGCCGTCACCCACCGGCGAGTGGGCTCTGAGAGTACTCAGAGCTCTGCTAGTATCGAGACCCTCCACGGAGATGGGGACAGCGTGCGTCCAAGGACTTGGGCAGACGTGGTTCGATTCGGTTCCTTGGGCAAGAATAGGAAGACGGAGCCTGCCCGTCAAGGGGCATGGCCTGCCTTATTCTGGTAGCTGATGCATTGAGGTGAGCTGGGATCGTTAGGTCTGCTTTGTAATGCGTGTTGACGAGCCGTTGTTTGTGGTGTTCAGCCGTCGCTGGGCCTCCGTGGCTGGAGTTGTCGTGGGTAACTGAAGATGGTATAATGATAATGCAAGGCCATGGGAGTAATGATATCGCGCAATGGAGGCTCCGCGCGCTGTTCGAGTGTTGTATTATGCTGTACTGTTAGAGATCCTCCGATCGCATTCGTCCTGACTCTTTCTTGAGAGTGAGCGATGTGACAGGCACTTGAGACCATCGCGTCGCAAGCGCAGGAGCCAACCAACTCCAGAGCATCCAAGGTCATAGCTTGCTGCCGACGTCGTCCGAGAGGCATTTCTGCGCCCTCGGACGCGTCCATATCCCGTGACCGATAGTTCGCATATTAGCGCCCATACCGAACCGTCGCGCACCCGTCCTCGCCGCTACCATCTTTCCTTTGTCTGTCCACCAACGCGCCGTCAGCCCTCGTATAAGCGCAAAATATCGGAAGGTCTCGCCTTCCTTACAACACTGCGCGCCTCTGTTGCCCCACAAGCTCTTGCCACATTCTCCTTTGGACGATCCTCGTTGTCGTCGTCGTCCAAGTCGTTACCTCGTCACAAGTAAGTTCTGAGGTATATCCCAATAGATCGTCTCTTCATCACTGATCGTATCGTATCAGCATGTCTTGGAGTACGATGGCACCAAACGGAGTGTTCTATCAAAGCCCATATGCGAACTTGTGGAGGGACCCTGACGCACCGTGTAGCTGGGTTGTGCATTGGCCGACGCTATGCCAGGACGAAGACTCCTCCGACCAGGTCATGCACCTGAGACCAACCGAAATTACGGCAGCAATGCCACCGCAGGTCAGTGACATAGCCAGAGCCGTAACATCGTTTGATCTCACTTTTTTTCTTCGCAAACCAGCCGGTCGCCACAGCCAACGTCGAGACCCTGGTTGTCGAACATGAACCAGCCGTCGCACCCGATGCACTCGAAAACCTCGTATGGAACGAGGACGAGATCGTCGAAACGTCGACGACTATCGACGAAGCCGAGTTTATGGCTGGCGGTACCATCCGAAGGGCGATAGACTCCTTGGCGTGGCGGGAGGATGAGATCCTGGAAACCTCGACGGCCATTGATGAGGCCGAACGCATCGTTGGGAGTACGCTCCGTAGGGCTTCTAGGTCAGGGCTGCCGACTGCCCGCCACCGCCGCACAGACTCCGGCAGCACCCAGAGCTCAGCGACGCTGCAGAGTATCCCGGATGCTAGCGCGCGCGTGAGGACTTGGGCGGACGTGGTCAGAAGCGCGGCCCAGAGACAGAGCGGAAGCAGGAAGTAGGGGTGAATCGACGGGCAGCAGGCAACCTTGTCCTGGCAGCGGGTAAGTCGAGGTCCTTATACATGCCATGGGTAGTCTGTATTGACGAGCTCTTCCTTTTTTCAGCGCGTGCAGTCGACCAGGGCATTCAGCAAATTACGAGTTAGGGCAGTCGCGTGGGGAAGGGGTGTGGCACAATGCAAGGCCTATCGGAACGTAGGAAAGGGATGCTCGGCGAACGGCTCGAGCGATGCATTGTCTTGTATTCTCATTTTTGCTCCTATCCCATTTCTTTCTTCTTGCAAGCGAGTGCGATGCCACGACCAAGGAACGACGTCAGCGCCCGGGTCCGACAGCCCACAGGCTAAACCGCGGGACTACAGGTTCACCTGTAGATATGATGAGACTCGACTTATACCACACCATTGAGTGCGCGCCCTGTTCGACCATCCAAACGACGTAGGCCCAGATACGCAGACGCAACGCGTCGTGTCCCCGTGACCAACGCGTCGCGCCAACAGCGCGTAGACGCCCACATCGACATGAGGCTTGCTGCTTGTGACCGTCCTCGTCCCTTGTTCTCCTTCCTCTACCATTGCCGGGAGACATCAATTGCAAGTGTCTCCGAGAAGGCAAACGACGTCACCTAATCCGAGACCAGACGTCAAACAGTACGCCTCGGAAGGTCGTGTTGCATCGCTTGTGGCTCGTGGCAAGAACGCCACTCGTCTTGTCGCGACCAAGGTGCGTGTTGAGCTGAATTGTAGCTCATTCGCGTTGATTTTCAGGTCCAGATACGTCGGAATGTCTTGACATGGCAAGTCTTGTGGTTTTGTTAGTCGAAACATTCCTTTGCGAAGAAGACCCGAACGGACTGGAGCCGTTCTTCGCGTGTAGTTATCTCTTGAGGAGAGGCGATCCCAGAGATCTGGCGCCAAATGATAGGTAAGTAGTGCTTGAGATGAACTGCAGGTAATGCGATCGCTCACGCGTGCGCCATCATGATCCCACGACGCGGTCTACGCCCTCGCACTGTAGGTGTGGCCTCGGTCGAACACTGGAGGGCAAGGCGAAACAACGCCACGCACACATGACGAAGAACTCACTTCAAGTCCAGGTCAGTTCATACCGGCACACAAAGCCATATAGAATGAGACTTACCAACGGCAGCCGAGGCACACAGTGCTCTCGATGTCCGTCGCCAGCCTGACCATCCGATGTCCGTCCAACAGCTGAACTGAGAGCAGTGTTCGATCAGACAAGCTTCCAACCCTACGCTGGAAGAGCTACGGTAGTACACGCGTTGTTTGTCTGCCAGCGGTTCGCTTGACGGTGAGGGCCAGGGCCCAGTGACCGCGATGGTAAGTCGTCGCCCTCGCGCAAGACATCATTTGTTTCAAGCCTCTAAGAGTTCTGTGAACTTTTCATTCAGTGACGGGCCGCTGGCGAGTTCATGATGCTCTACTGCACATTCCGCATCGAGCGATCGAACCAAGAAAACCACGTACGCTTCAGTGTTATGCCCCATTCAAAACCGGATTTCCGGAGATCTCCCCCATACAACTCGTGTTGCAGATCAACCGACGACGAGTGTCAACAGAATCGAGGTCGGTGGTTGCGCTGAAGGGCGAAGGACAGAAGGGCGGACGATCAAGGTGCGATAGAGGTCTCGTGGATCGGATGTCCCCAAGATGTCCCTTTGCTCACGAGACTCCTCCTCCCGGCGCTGCAGACTCTTGAGCAACTTCGAAGTGCGGGGCAGCACGTTGGGCCCTCCGAGGCCTCGAAGGGGTCAGAAAGGGTCAGAAAAAATGACTGCTACCCGGTTGACCTGGAATCGACCTGCTGGCGCAGCGCGAGGGCGAGGATGGCTACAGCCGAGCAAGTCGCTGGAGTCTGCTCATAAAAACCGGACGTGCCAGAGTCAAGAGGTTCAGGGCAGCACAGGTAGTAGGCCACGACCACAGCAGCAGGTTGCATATTAGCAGTGGATGGAGGGCGAGGTGGTCCAGGGGGGAATAGACGCCCGAAGAGACCCGGGTGGCGTGTTTGAATTGCAACGCGTCTCGCGCGGCCAGTGGCGTCTGCAGCCTTAAGCTTAGTCTGAGACTACGACCACGTCTACTCAACGCCTACTGCTCCCAGTCAGCCCGGAATCATGTGCTTAGTGCACTGCTGGTAAAGAACTTCGAACGATCATAAACATGATCACAAATGGCGGTACACGATCTCGGTACAATAACTCGATTGGAGCTGGGGTCAACGCATCAGTGCAGGTTTCAACGAAGACACACTGGCCGTCGAACTGCCAAAGCATCCCGGCATTGAAACCAGGTCAGCTCACCGACTCTCAGGATCTTGGTTATGGGGAATCAACGTGATAGCCTATACGAGAGGCGAGCCAGCACGTCGGATGCTGAGCCTTGTAGCGATGTCTACTTACCTCCCATGAGTGATGCGACAGGGCGGTGAGTTTTTAATATTACGCCTCAACAGGTGGAGCTACAGGCAATTTCTGGAAACGCTGATAGTCTTCTTCCCGCTAGCTTCCACTGACGCACCTCGAGAATCGCCTCTTTCACGAAGAAAACAATGTCACGTACGCCCCGTTGACGCTGTCCCCTTGAGATTGTTTAACTTGAAGCGAGATCATGTCCGCACGGATGATGATCCTGCTGCATGCTACTCACTATCAGATGCCCACTGTTTCTTGTCGCGGCCTTCACGTAAGTTGTCAGGGCTCGTGCTGCGGACACACGGACAACTTTCTAAGCGGCCACGCCCGAAATGACATAAGACTGGAAGCAAACGCTCCGGTAGCGTGCCCACCGGTGTCACGGTTGACGACTTCCAGTGCAACCTTCCGGCGACGATCCTGCAAGTGTGATATCAAGACGCCCGCGGCCAATTGGAATCAGCGTGAAGATCGACTGAGGAATTGAATCTTGCGCCGGATTCTTGCCGCCCGTGTCTGTCTGGTTGGACGCACATTGACGTCGACGATCCAATGCAATAAGGTTCGGCCATACAATAGGTCGGACGTCCCTTCAAGGCGGGCTGATCGCGGGCAGTGTGGAATACGGTGCGCACTGTTGTTGTGCTACACGCGTTGTGCTGACGTTCGGTGATTCAAGTGGTACTGTCGGACAAGGCGAGTGAGTGTTAAGCAATGCTGTCAAGATGATGAGTGTCTTTATTACTATTCTTGTTATAGACGCTGTTCGACATTCGTCTACAGTTCACACAAAATGGCAACACGGTAGTGTGCGATTCCGTGACCCATGATGTGATCTTGGTGGGGATTAGGACGGTCAAGGACTACGGTAGTAGCAACATTATAAGTACTTAGACAGTATTCTGTTCTCTTCCATTAGTTCCAGAGATATAAGGTACCCCACAAAGCGATAGTTTTCGAGATGCTCAAAGATGCTCAATGTGTGCGAAGGACCCAAGGAGACAACGACATCGTGTCTATTTCCAAATGCGGTTCATTGAACTTTTGAACTCCGCCCGCGCGAGCCAATCACAAAATGAGCGCAGCGCACAAATGCCTCGCCTGCCTGGCGTGTGCGGTGTCACAGTTCGTCAGCGCGTCAGCTCGCTCGTTCAAGTTGCCGTCTACCATCTCGTCGCCGCTCTCACCGCGTTCTCGACCAACGTCCGCCTCCGTCCCTCAGCCACCTTGCTCGTGGAGTGCCAGCGAGACGCATTGACCTGAAACATGCGGAACATCATGCTCACCGCCACGATGATCAATACGACGGTGGACATTGGGCGCATATAGTCTGTCCTCGAAGCCACTCTCCCACTCGGAGATAACGACGCTCTTCATTTAGTCTTCCCTCTGAGATCTGGAACAAGCTACGACCGTCACAAGGCCTCGACACTAATACGACTATGCGTATTGGACGAACGGTGGGGCATTGCCATGATATCTAGGTTTTGGGTGGCAGTCGAGATTCACGAAGCATAGTCTGCTGTCGACAGGGTGAGGGATAAAGAGTGTAACGGAGACACAGGTATGTCTCCCTTCTCGCACGATTGCCCACTGACCTGTCGAGTGGGAGGACACCCTCACGAAGCTCGACCGCACGGTAAGTCATTTTACAGCATATACGGCGCGTCTGTCCGGAGCTCTGGCTCTGCAGCGCCTATATCCGAACATGCTAGCCGCCTCGGAGGCGTATCGAGTGGGGGTTTACCTCACGAAGCTCGATATGTCCTCATTGCTCTACTGTTTCTGTGGCACCTGCACGAACGGCCGGTTTTCCCTGGCTCAAGAAATGACGACAAATCTGCGACTTCTGTATGTTGCTCTATCGATGCCTCTCGGACTCTGTGGACATCTAGTCATCCCTGACGGCACTCGACTATTTTCTTTGCTTCGTCGACGCCCAGATGAATTAACCCCGACTGTCTTTCTTCTGCTTCTCCTTCGTGGCTGCTCAGCGTGGCCATTTTTGCTACCAGTCTTCAACTACCACCGGCGCCATTCAGTGTACACATGCTCTCTTATCGCAGGCCTCACCTCTGGATCAACGTACTGCTCCATGCTCGCGCCTATCTTTTGGTCTCTGGACCACTCGCCGGCCGGGGGCTTCGGCTTGCTATTCTGAGCAACTGGCTTGCACTTGCTACGGGGTGCATCGCAGGCCCTTCACAACTTGGTACCCATCGATACCACCGTCACCGATGCGCCCGCTGTCCATGGTGCGTGCCCTGTCGCGGGCTTCGTTCTCCGATATACTCCTCCCGGGGCGCCCCTCCTGACGTGCGTCGTGCACCCTACATACTCGGGGACGTACTACAGCCCTGACTCGGGAACTGCGTGCTACGTTCCGACCGATGTCGATGGCGAATGCCATGCCGCCGTTTTGACTACGCGCCCGGATGCGGTCCGCGCGCACCCACAGGCCCTGGATACCATCCGGTGAAGAGTTCAAGCCGAATCGGCGACACCCCCTTGCAGCGTTCTCGCATCACACTTCTGTGCGAAGACAGGGAAGATCCACTAGAGAAATCCACTTGCATGCGTCGGAACCGCAGGACTTGGCGAACACCGACGGCGACTGACCATCGTCTTCGGCGCCTACCGTATCCGGTGTTTGTTTTGCTTTGCTCGGATTACGTAAGCGCCTAGCTCGACTTCTCGCTTAAACAGCCTCGCATCTCGTCGTCTTCGCTCTAGCGGCAACTGTATCGCCCTCCTCCCTCAACGATGTGCTGCTGTCGCTCTGTGATGCCCTCCTGCATGTGCTACCTCGTTTGTCTGTGCGCACTTTTCGCTCCAGTTGCGCAGGCGGCGAGCAACGGCATGGACATGTCCATGGACGGCGCGATGGACCTCGCCTCGGCCAACATGTTGACGTATCTGCATTTCACGCCGGGAGACATTTTGTGGTTCCAGGGATGGGTGCCAGGGAGCGCGGGCGCGATGGTGGGAGCGTGTATCGGGCTATTCCTGCTTGCGATGGTAGAGAGGTGGATCGCCGCGGCGAGGGCGGTTATGCAGGCGCATTGGGCGCAACGGTACGTCGGTTCTGCAAAGCGTTGTGTGGAAGGTGCTCATCTATCTGAAGGGCTCGCGTTGTCGAGCTCAATACGGGTAGCAATGCTAGCCTACCGACGACTAGATCATCCGCTGTCGATGAGAAGAGGTCTACCTCCTCTCTCAGCGTGCCCGTCCTGCATTCGACTCTCCCCAGAACTATCGGCCTTCGCTCCGCTGCGCCGTTCATCCTCAAGCACGAGCTGCCGCGTGGCATTCTGCTGATGGTGCAAGTCGCGCTGAACTACGCGTTCATGCTCGCTGTGATGTATGTCGTTTTATCGTCGTCTCTCGAGGACAGTTGCTGATAGTCTGCTTCGCCGTTCTTGCAGGACGTTCCAATTGGGCTTCATCTTCTCGCTTATCGTTGGGCTCGGTGTCGGAGAGATGCTTTTTGGGCGGTTCGCGTCCCACATTGAGCTCGTGCATCTGTGAAGAGCTTCTGAATTGTAATGGAGTTATGTACTATAGGCTGTTGGTTCCTTCGACGTGCATCCTGCGCTATCTCTCGCTCTTCCCTTCTCGTTGTCCAGCTATTCTTACGCCTTTCGAACGAAAAGATGTTTCGCATCATGACTATCGGATGTATCATAATGACTGCTCTATCATTCGCCGTGTCAACGTGTTAGCCATCCTAGCTTCAGATGTCGGTCCGGAACTTGAACGTGCTCTGGTTGTGCTGGTAGAGAATTGTGCCTTTCGGTCCTCGCGGCGGCGCAATCTGATGTGGACGTTCTCCTGCTGCGCCGCCGTTCCTCGTCGCCGTCACCGTCGCTGTCGGCCGCGTAGCGCGCAGTCATAGCAATGAGGGGCGGGCGCACAAACCAGAACTTCTAGACCGAAGATCGCAACAGGGAGGAGTCAATTGCAAACTGATAAGATTGAAATGCGGGATCAGTCACCCCCGATTGGCAGGAGGAAAAAGTCTTTCACCAAGCTTTGGCCCGAACAAACTCACCTCCGCCACACTTGTAGGCAGTAGCCACTCGGACTAGGCAACCCAACTCCCCTTCATCCTCATCATCCTTGGATCGCAAGAGGGTGTGTAGGGCAGCCATGTCTTCGTACGGTACACCGCCGTCTATCCCGTCTGCGCTGCAGCAGTACAAGTGAGTGCTCAGCCACCGCGTTGAGGCGTGGAAGACTTGGGAAAATCGGTGCTCACGGTCATGCTCCCCCAGCTCTTACGTCGAGGACCCGAAATGGCAGAGGAAGTTCTCAGCCATTTGGGCGGCCGTCGCGGGCGTCGCGATATTGCTCTCGCTTCCCCATCTTATTCGATCGCTCAGACATGGAGGGGCCTTGCGTGGTTTATTCGGCGTTTCCGAGAGTATCGCTGCACAGCGCTATGCGACTATCGGGGACGCAGACGTGAAACCTAGAACAAGGAGACGGACATTCTATGGGCTAGTCGAGACTGTCTCATCACTGTTCTGGTGGACTGTCCCCGCTGTTGGTCTGACCCTTGGCCAGCGTAGGGTTTCATCTCGCCAAATTATAACCCGCTCGCTGATCTCTATCACTTCCACAGTCCTTCTCGTGGCAGGATACCTTGTTGCGGTGATCGTCTGCATTACGACCGATGCTCCTCTAGTGACGAATCCAAACCGAGCAGGTGTGTTATTACTGGTCTTTGACCTCGACAAAGTGTACTAATTCTGTACTCAGGGTTCCTCGCCCTGGCACAATTCCCGGTTGTCTATCTGCTCGGGACCAAGAACTCCGTCCTCTCATTACTTCTCGGTCCTGGGAACGGCTATGAGAAATTGAACTTCTTGCACCGATGGGCCGGCCGCGGCATGCTTATTGGCGGCGTGATCCACGGGGCGCTCTGGATCCGCAATCACCTGGAATTCGGCCTGCCCATTCTTGGCCAGCAGAAGGAGACGTCGGGCGTGGCATCGCTCGGTGTCCTCTGCGGTATCACGCTCTTCTCGCTGAAACCCGTGCGGCACTACTTCTACCAGTTCTTCTTCATCTCCCAGTAAGTATGCCTTTGCCTGTTCGTATCTGACGTATATTGACGTTCACGTTAGCGTCCTTGGCTACGTTTCGTTCACGATCTCTATCTGCTACCACACAGAGTACGCATGGACGTGGGTATACCCTCCGCTTGCGTTCTACGGCCTCGACATGCTCTTGAGGCTGTTCAAGTACCGTATCAAGGACGCGACGCTGGTACCCATGGACCAGAACATGACCATTGTGCGTGACGCAGGCCCTCCCCAAAAGCAGTGCTAACCACCTCTTAGATCCACGTCCATGACTGCACGAAGGGCTGGCAACCGGGCCAGCATGTCCGTCTGCGGGTCTTTTTCGATGGACGCATCTTCGAGTCGCACCCACTCACGATCATGAACGCACCCTCGCCCGTCTCGTGTGTTCCCTCGCAAACCCTCTCGCTCGCCGCAAAGGCAAAGGGTGATTGGACACGTGCGCTGAACGCTTACGCCGTAGAAGAACAAGCGCGTTTGCTAGGAAGCGAGAAAGGCGAGCAACCTGGCATCCCTGTACAGGTTATGTTGGATGGGCCGTACGGCGGGTGCAGCATCGATTTGGGTCGATACGAGAGCGCGTTGCTGATTGCCGGCGGTTCGGGTGCGACGTTCACACTCTCGCTACTGGACGATATCATTGCGCGCTGCGTGAAGTTCGGCCGCCCAGGCAACGAGAGGACGAGACGCATAGAGTTTGTTTGGTGTATCCAATCGTACGGTAAGCTGGTTTGCACACATCCCTCGTGACACTCTTTTGACATCGTCGCTTTCTAGGGTGCATCAACTGGCACGCACAAATGCTCACCGACCTCGCGACCGCCGTCGCTGGCACATCACTAGACCTCCACATCTCCATCTTCGTAACCTGCCTCTGCAACCCCGACGCCGTCCCCACCATCCCTAACTCCGACGTCGTCCTCTTGCGTCCCACCATCGGCAACCTGCTCCACCAGTTCATCACCCCACCGACGGAAGAGGAGATTGCTGAACAGCCGAAGCTATCTTGGGTCGGTTTGGGCGGTGGAGTGGCCGTGTGTGCTGCAGGGCCAGAGTCGCTCACGACGGAGACGCGTAATGCCGCGGCGAAGTTAAGTCTGACCAAAGGACTGGAGCTGGGCGGTTTGGGGCTGCACACCGAGACTTACGCCTTATGATCATGACACCCTGGGCGTTCGAAATTGCTGCTCATGTATTATATGTCATCATGAATTCCAAACATTTGTACTTCGGATGCACGGTGAGCAATGTCTGATCTGCTTCTCAATCGAATACCGGCACTGGCAAAGTGTACCACCAGAATCCGAGTCGAACGAGTGCACCAGGAGCTGAAGAAAATATTGTGCTCATGCGTGGGTTCAATTGCGAGAGTCAGCTCATCCGGAACGACTCATCTCGACTCGCAACTCAATGGTGCTATTATTAGCAGTACAGCACGTGAGCTACCATTCCCACCGTCCAGATTTGGTCCAGATGGCAGAATTCCAACGTGTCCTCGTACGTCCATCGACAGAGAGACCTGGAGTCGTCAATATTCCAATGTCGAGCCTGAAAGCCTAAAAAAGGGTTCACAATTATCTTCGCAGCGTCATGTTCACTCTGATCAATATGCTAAGCATATGGTACATGCTATTACAGAGTCAATCATCTTGGTATGTGGTCTAGCCTTGGTATTGGCTGACGGTTTCTGACTTCTGCATGGCCCAGTGTATCGAGTACTCCGAGCGCAAACAAAGTCTAAATCTTCCAGTAGTCTAACGCATTCTCTCCCTGCTCGAACAGGTAACCGCCCACCCCAGATACCACTACCATCCTGTTCTCCTTGACAGCAGCGCGCAATTCATTCACCGCCGCCCTCCCGAATGCCAAATTTGTCACTCTCCCACTGTCCGCCTCTTCCTTGCAGCTCTGTATGGCCTGACTGATGTCCACGTCGATCGCCGCAAGCAGCGTCTCCAACTCGCTTCCTTCCATCCACTTTATGCCCTCCGCCGCCTTTACGATCACCGCGAGGATCTTGAGACTCGCGAATCCGAGTCCGGCTCCGTAGAGAGCTCGGACCCGTGACAGAACTTGTCGCAGTTTATCGGTAGGTGCACTTAAACCGCGCGATGTATCGGAAATGAATAGGCCGTCCGGTGAAGGAACGCTCGGGGCTCCAGTTTGTACTAGCCTGCGTCGCGCCAGTGAAGCAAGGCTCGATGCCGATGCCGGGGGGCTGGTCGCGATCATCCCTCGTACGATCGCACGGAGACTGTAGAACGTTGTTCGCCGAGGTGAGCTTCAGCACTCCACTGTTTCGTGAATGGGGGACTCACTCTTCCGCGTTAGCGTTAGCGATGAATGTATCCATCATGAGGTTCCTGTGTGGGGCACGTTATAGAATGCTAAGGTTTTGTAAGTCTTTCTTATCATAGCAGGGGACTAACACATGGCCGAGCACTGAAGATGCCGTGCGAGAGGAGAGGTCAGAGGAGGGCGCTGGCATTCAGGCCCAGACAGTTTGCACAAGGATGAAGGGAAGATTCCCTGATTGAGCGGTAACCTGTGCTTTAATACTGTCAAGAGATGTCCTACAGTCTCCGCGCGGAAATGCTGATGCTACATGTTTGCGCGCCACGCGTACGGACTGTGAACACGGCTGTGTTGAACAAGGGATGGGCCCCTGAGCGTTGCAGAGAGCAACTCGATGGTATCGCCGGACTTCCGCCGTCACTGTATGGCCGACATGCACTTTGTTCGGGCTTGTTTTCCGCGGACGCGGTGGATGCCAATGCAGACACTGATGTGGTCGCAACGTATGAGGTGCGTACGAAACTCGCGTAATCGATTGTGCGCGACCTCACTCCCAGGACTCATAGGCAATGATCTCCAGGTGAGTTAGTCCATACGTTATGGTATCCGTGGACTTGTCTGTCACTTGGCATCGTATGCCTGGTCTCCGTTCTCGCATGGTCCTACAGATGGCTCTGAATGGGCAGACCCACTCGAGAAGCAGTGTAAGGATCATTGTGATTGCACTGGCTACATGGAGATGCGCCACATTTCATCGAAACACTGACAATCAGGTAGGTCGACAGATGAGATAGAAGGAGGCCGTTCCATTGGAGACTGCTCTGAGGATGGCAGCCAGCGCAGCGCCGTGGTTGAGACGAGCAAGCTCAGTGGGTCATGGTGTTCTTCCATACCTGTCTGCAACACGTACATCAAAGGATCTGGGATACTGACTCGGTATATTGAGCGCCAGATCTGCTCCCAGGCTAGCAATGTCTTGGGTCGGTGAATCCAGTCGCGATTCATGTTCCATACCTCGGCCAATCATGGTGACCGGCCAGGGTTGCTGGTCATTCAAACTCTTTGGTTGCCGCGACATCGCCATCTCAGCCATCGCCCGTGTTCATGGCTCTTATCAAAGTGATCTCCACGTTTATGATAGTAGATCTATGACGGATGGGGGAATGACCGACGTGCATAATTGCCTTCGATCCATGCGAGCGTCTTAGAATGTGTAAATCACTGGATTTATGCAAATGACGAGGAAAGAAACATTAGACACCGTGTATAGCAATATCATCATCGGCGTATGTAACCTGTGCTCTAGCTGTACAACAATTGATACCGTGAGGAGATGCAGCATGTCCGCGATGCAAATACGAGAGAAAATGCGACAATGGAGTTCATTATAATTTGCTGTTGGACGGAGTGAAAGAGTTCAGGCGTTGGATTGGCTGCAGTTTCTTCTTGACTTCCCGCAGGATGGTCGTCTTCGGCTGCCAGTCATCAAATGCGTCTCGCAGCTGGGCAAACTCTCGCGCAAATAAATGGGCGACTCGCTCGTCGGCGATCATATCACGAAGTGACCAAGGAATCTATGGAATGTTCGACCACAGTCACTATTTGATATGTCTAATAACCACAAGATGGACGCACCTCATAGTCGTTCTGTTCCTCCACAGCATTGAAAGAATCTATGTTGAGGTCCGCATGCTCTGTATCACCATCGTTGGTTAGGAAGAAGTACTTCACTGCCAAGCTGCCGTGATTCATCAGTACCGGATGCCTGCTGGCACGAGACATAGACTAACGAGAATGTGGCGAGCTCCTCGTACACGGTTGAGTGGCCGATGCCACTCAATGTGCCAGCTGTAGCTTCGGACAAATGTAACAGCAGGCCACCATCGGACAGGCCCGCGTTCAAGATCCGGATAAGCAGGACAAGCAAATTGGTCAGAAAGTCGGAAGAACTAGACGTATGACATCCGTAAGCAGCCAGACGGCAAATGTGAACTACAAGGACGCACTGATATGCATCACCGTCGATGTACAAAGCGCGCAAAATTCGAGGGTGCGAAGCTGCTGTGAATAGACCAGAATAGATAGGGACAACTTGGTCGTTCAGAGAAGCGATATACACTATCTTGGCCTACGAGGGATGAGAATCAAATATCCTGTGCTTGATAGCCCCACTTACACCGTGATCAACAACATTCTTGAGCGCTTTGACGTAGTTCTTCGATAAACGGGACTGAGTGTTCTGACAAGCAGTGAGTTGAGGCCGTATGTGGATCCAATCAGTTATAGTACCTGGAATTCGAACAGCTCCCGTGCCGAGGCATGTTCGAAATACTGAATTAGTCCTTGTGTCAGTCCTCTTCGCCGCCACGAACGACGAGATGCACACCTGAATATATGGCTGTAATAGCGAGCTTATCCCGAGGTACCTCAATGGTCCAAGGTGAATCCCACACAGCGCCAGGAAGCCGATTCGCTGAGCTTGAGTCACTGGCTGAGCAGCACCGCCCGGAACCACTGCAGCGGCTGTCTTCGTCAAAGTGTCCACGCTCCGCGACGTGAGAATGTGACCATCGCGGACCAAACGATCAAGCAGATGTGTGGCGACGATGCATCCTTGTGAGTGCGCAGCCACAAAGATGACATCTGCCGCATGAAGATCTTCCATCCAGTCCTCATTTGACAGCAACTGGTCGTGCACCCTGAGACACGTGGAAGACGGCGCGATGAGACTAACACGCGGGATACCATCGATCTTCAGACTTACTTCGACACCTTGCGCTCGATGGTTCCGTCGCCTTCCAGTGGTACCCTAGTGATCTTCTTGAACTTGAAACCGTGTTCCTGCTCAAACTGATCCAGTGCTTGACAGGTCATGTCCACGAACTTGGTACTAGACGATGGTAGCTGTACGGATCTAGGTCAGACAGATTCTTACAGCACCATATGAGGTGGAGGCTCACTCCACCAGCCAGCGTCCTAGTCACCGCCCCTACAAACAGAGCATCAGCATCAGCAAATCATCAAGAATTCGACAACGGACCAGGAGACCACCCAGCCACACCGATCACGACTACCCTACAGCCTCCGTTGAGCATGTATGGGTTGAGGGTCTCCCCAATTACGTCCAGCGCCTTCGGGAGCTCCTTGCCCAGGTGAATGAACTTCGCCTCCCGCTCCCGTTCCCTGGCCTTCCCCTTGCCTTTGCCCTCGACCTCGTCGTCCCTACTGAAGAGCACATCGCTCACGAGTGAGAACGTCTTCGAAACCTTTGCGAGTTTCGACTTTCCCCGAGGCTTCGGCGGGACGAGCGAGCGCGGCGGCGATAGGAAGATCTGCTCCCAAGTCGGAAGCACTAAGTTCTTGAGAGACGGTGGCCGGGGCACTGTCGCATCCGCGACACTGGACGCTCTGGACGGCGCCGGAGAAGGCGACCGAGCAGTACCTTGTTTCAAGTCACTCCTCCGTCCTTCCACGGCGGAGACAGAGCCAATGGACTTCTTGTGGGCGTGCTCGCGCCTCGCGGAAGGCAGAGACGCCTTCGAAGAGGGAGACGCTGGCCGCGGCTGCAGATGGTCGTTGCCTGACGCGATAGCTACGGGAGCGGAAGGTCCCTCTTGTTTGTCTTCTTCCTCCTCGTCGACATTCATCACCTCCATGCCGTTCTCATCCTTCTCCTGTCCATCGTCCGATATGGTCTTCGTGAGCAAGGCTTTGGACATGAAGAACGACACCCAGCTAGAGCGACTCGCGGTGATTGACGATTCGATAGGGTTCTGTGATTCCGTCGACGGAGACGTCGTGCTGTCGGCGGGCGGTGGCGGATCGGAGGCGACCGCTATGACAGGAGGCTCGGTTATGTCTGTCTTGTCGTCAGACGAATCTTCACGAGCGAGTGCCTCTTCTTTGACCATCTCGGACTCTGACTTGACGCGTCCGCTTGAGCCACGCTCGTCTTCCGTCGCTTCAGTGACCTGGACCGTAGATGGGCCCGCATCCGCGGGGTTGGGAGACATGTTGTACCAACCCCACGGTGAATACCAAACTGAGTTATGGCTCTTGGCAGTCTCAGCAGACAGTATCGATGCCGGTTTCCGGCTGGTAGGAGATGGACCCTCCCGGATACCATCGGCACTCGTGCTCTTCTGCATGTCAGGTGGCGCCTCCTGGGCCGGAGACCTCGCTACAGCAGCAGGTGCAGAAGCCGTAGAAGCCGTTTGGGCCATTTCCGGGGCAGGGGATGTAGGAGATGTCAGCTCCGGTTCGGCATTTGCTTTCACCGTGTCAATCATGAGAGCCTCCGGCTTCGTAGGTCTGTCCGAAGTAGGCTGAGTGCCCGAACCCCAGGCTACATAATCCCACCAGGACGACGTATGTGCCTGCTGATCAGTAGCCTTCGGCGTCTCGTCATCAGAAGGTGGCCTCGGCGATGTCGATGGCCCATCCGCAGACAATTCCGGAGTGGGCGCCTCAGATACTGGTGACCGCGCGGGAGTGGATTCGGTAGCCGAAGCGCCAGACGAAGGTGGCTCAGGATCTGGTGCAGTGATTGAGCTCATCATTGCCCGCTCAATCTTTGTTGGAAGAGGTGTACCAGGTGGTGGCTGAGACTCTTCAGCTGGTGGTACAGAGCCATTGTTATCTATACTAGCGCTAGGCACGGAGTGCCGTGAGGTAACTCACTTTGAACTGAGTCACCATTGCTCTCCCCAACTTTGTGCTCGCCGGCGCATGTCGAAGACTGTAATTGACCTGACGGACAGATGTCATCAGCTGTGCTTTCGGTGCGCATTGCACTACGTACCCGCAGCATCCTTCACTCCATCCTTCGCGACCTCAATTCTCCCAGACGTCGCTCCATCCAGCTGTGCACTCACTTCCGCACTCTTCACAGCCTGCTGCAACGGGACCTTCGGACGTCCAAGCAAAGGTATTCGCAGCGTGAAACGGCTCGTCGACGGGTTCAAGTCAGACATGGAAGGCTTGCGCCCCATCGATGGGTCATCCTGAGGCTGCACCTGTGCACGCAACATCTCCATGGGCGGGCTGTCTGTGGCAAGTCTCGCCCGAGGGACTTCCTCGTCGACTGACATGAGGGAAGGAGACGCGCCGATGCGGGAAGCGGCAATCGTCGGCAGTCCCGGGGAGGATGGACTAGGCGTAGCCTGTGACGCCTGAACAGGCGGCCGGGGCATTGTAATGGATTGCGGTCGGGCTGTGTCGGATTCCGCACTCGGGTCCTTGTGTCCGCCTTGGCTCGAGACGGGCTCCGTTCTCGGTTGTTCACTGACCTTATCAAGGTCGAGTTTGAGAGCATCTTCCGCGGTCGGCCTGCTTTGCGTTTCCTCACTTCTCACTGTGTCTTTTCCTCTAGAGCGAGACAAGGATCCGAACCACGACGAACGAGTTGACAGTCGCTTCGGCTCGCGCTCGGAGCTTGGAAACGGCACCGCCTCTGTGGACACTGCAGCCGTTTCCGTTGATAGTCCGGTTGTCGGTGGTGGCGATGTCAACGCGTCAGAGGGTGCTGTAGCTATCCAATCATGCCGATCAGAACCGAGGACTTGTATAGCGAGCATGCACGTTGCCATTACTTACGACTGTCTGCGTCGTCTATGGGCAAACTTTGTACAGCCTCTTCCTCAGGTGGTGGGATCAACGCTGGACTAAGATGTTGCGCAGCCGCGGACTGAGTTCGGGTGCGTTTGCGGTCCACATCGCCCTCCCCGATATCCGTTTCTCTCCCAGCTGTAGAGGTCGATGACAAGCGCTCCCGCTTCTTCGACATGATACTCGACGAGCTCGAGTTGTCGTCCAGCGCATGGGCGGGTAGCTGGTCAATTGCGGAGCGCAGCTTCGAACCTTGCTCGGGCTGCGCGTAGACTAGCGAAATACTGGCTGGCTGCTGGCTCTTTGTCGCGGAGATGGTTCGTCGCCAGCGAGGAGGATGTGTTGAATGTGATGCACGACGACTAGAAGGACTGGATGGGCTCGCGGACATGGAGGTCTCGGATGAGCAGCGAGTCGCCGCGACCTGCGATGTTCAGAGACTGACGTATTCGGGATTATAACACGTTGGCAGATAAGATAAGATTGGCGCCATGTCCTAACCTCAGACAGAAAGCAATGATCTCGACTCACGACGGGAAGGAGGAGGAGGAGGAGGAGGAGGAGGAGGAAGAGGGGGAGAAGAGGGGAAGCGGGAGAAAAGTAGAGGGAGCGGGACGTAGATGAGTTCTAGCACAGTTGCCGAATTTCAAGGTCAGAAACACTGACATTAATCACCATCGTCCAAGTTGTCATGGCTCAGTTACCGAGTCCCGGTAACGATGCACTGGCGATGTTTCGAGACTATGAGGCTAAGTCAGAAATACCTCCAACCAATAGTGTCGCAAGTAAAGCTCCCAGTCTCTGATTGATGCTCGCAGACTCAACATTATAATACATAACAACCCGCAAGACTATCTACCCTTAGGCCGACATCGTCATAGAGGCTACACCGGAGATGGTTCACTCTCACCCGCAGAAGACGAGCTCTGTAACAGCGCAGGATGATTCGTCGCCAAGTGAGTACCAAAGTCCTTCTCGGTGCTGTGAAACGTCGCCGGCGCAAAGACGACCGATTCCAAAGGGGTGCTATCCGACCCGCCGCTCGTAGAATTTGATCGCCTGCTCAAGCCGATGCGGATGAAGATAGTGTTGAAAATGACAGATATGAGTGCCGGTATCTGAGAGCAATGGAGTTACAATGCGGTAGGACACAGATTTGAACAGACGGGGATACACTTACGAAGCTGTTGATGACATATTCGACCTGGAGAGCGTGTATGGCGGTCACCAGCGCAACGATGAGGATGGCCGTGTACAACGCTCCAGATTCGACGACCACTAGTATGACGGGCCAGAGACTGCCGTGACCCCGTTTGACGCCGCTTTTCCTGGCGTGGCGCTCCACAGTCCAGATCTTGTATGCAAGGAGAGCTATAGATAGATCAATATCCGACGTGCGCTCTGAGAAGCAAGACATGTGTACCGGTTGCAGAACCGTTCGCGACGAAGGTGAAGATATAGATTAGGAGGCCACGCTCGCCGTTGATGACCCCGCTCGCGAACATATACAAGATGTACATCATACTCCCTACACGAACATAGGATTAGCTGAGCACAGCGCAAACACAGACGTGCACTGATGACATACCCAGACCACCTACCCATGCAATGCACGGTAGCACAATGACCCACCAGGTCTGCCAGACAACGTAACAGCGGTATATCTACACAAGTAAGGGTCATTCAGTGGTTGCGCTGGATCGACGCGCGAACACTTGTGACTCACCACAACAGCATCACCTATGAGTGTCTGTAGTCCGTAAATCGCGTTGTCTGTAAGAGACACCGGGGTAGAGAACGTAGAGAGGTATTTCTGCGGTCCGAGCTGCCCTTCATCGATGTGGTCGACGAATGCTGTGACCGTAAGGTTGATGTCGATGCATAGTCGCTATATTGCAATATCAGCACGAGCACGAAGAGTAGTATAGAACAGACTGACGACGGTTGGTAAGGCCCACAACAGGAACGCGGTCGCGAGCATGATATGACTTCCCCGCAGGCCGCGCTGTACCCCGAGTATCCACACTGTCATGCCGAACATGCAGCACGAGAAGCCTACGAGGGGTCATCGATTTGTCGGCGTCGGCGTCCGAACCACACTTCAATGTGTTCGCGAAGGAGAACTCACCATAGATGAGCGACTGCAGAGCGATCGAAGTGATGGGCGTCCTCGCATTTGTGCCTGCGATGTAGACGGGCATGTTCAGTATTGTGCCGCGCGCACAGGTGAAAAGGGAAACAGAGTTGGGAGGTGAAAGCCGCGCCGATGAGTTGTCAAGCGGTCACATATATGTCTGAGGAGCATTTGACAAGGTTCGAGAGACGCATTGTCGGACGCAGAGGACCCGGGGGACTTGCGAGATCGTCTCAGTGCCGAAGCTTCTGATCAACAGAGGAGGCATATGGAGGCATTGATTCTGTCAGAGAGATCGCGGCCTGACGACAACGGAGCCGAGCGTGCGATCGATCAGGAGTACATTAGTATGCGGTGGCGTCCCATGACGCATTCTTCGGGCCAGTTGCATCAGTACCTACTATTAATGCACTACTGGCAGCCCGTGAGACGTTGGGATTGCGTTGAGACGTCAAACGCTCTATTGCATGCTCCTATTGATGACATGCCAGTGTCAGAGATTATTCACAACAGTTAAGTGAAGTGCATACGGACCACGGTCACTGCGCAGCCGGAAGATTGAAGAAATCAGTCGAGGTTACTTATCAGAGTGCCTTTCGGAGCATCAATGGAAGCCTGATGCCAGTCTCCTCTCCTTCCGCTTGACATTGTACAGTGAAGGGACACGGGGCCCCCTACCTCCCGAAGACGGCTGGAGAGGAGACTCCTTTGATGCATGAGCAGTTACTAGACGGAATGTCAGCATCGTATCACTCAGTCAGCGTCTCCAGCACAATCTATCTGTGGCCGAGAAGAGGCCCTGAGGGTACGTTGAGGTGGAAGTCGGGGCCACTGGATGTCGATGTCCAGACTCTTGACAGAAAGTTCTATCATGCCATGTTCACCGCTATGATCGCCGGGGAACGCCGTCTAGGCACTGCATTGCTCTCTGCTCAAGCGTGGGGAACACCCTGTGATGGAGATTTGGGGCCCTTCTGCTCTGTGTCTGCGGAAAGTACTGGTTAGTGTTTCTTGTAACGCATGGGTGAAGAAGAGTGCCATATATACAGTACACGTCGCCTCACGTTCAACCTCCACACCGCTAGATGTGGCCGAGGCAGAGAAAAGCGCACCGAGTGGGAGAGGTGAATAGGCTCAACGGATCGGCCTCGATTGACTGTTCAACGAGTGTCTTGGGTGTGTCCAACACATCCCGTATCTTGGATGGAGAACGACCTAACACAAACCTAGCACAAGTCCTCATCAGCATCTGTCAGGAAGTAGTGTGTGCTCTCGCCCTCCGTTTATAAACAGCTTCTGGCTTCTATTAGTAGATGAGCTCACATGTTTCGCATGGCAGCAATCTCGATGACAGCCCTTGCACTCACATGCTCACATGGGACATTTCATGCGGCAGAGTGACGACGTTCTGCTGAGGCTTGCAAACATAGCTTGCTGATATCTGAGCGCGTTCGGAACCGTATGTGACAAGAAAAGACAAGTACCAGCGATGCGCCCGGTGCGCGGTGAGAGGACTCGGAGCGGGCGCCAAATATCACGAAGTTCATACTTATGTGCCAGCATCTTACGTAATACACGTACCGTTTCCACTGCTCGCTTCGGCCGCCTAAACGCTGCGAGTTCTCACTGGCAGATTGTTCTCAGGTGCTAAAGTTTAGACTCATCTACGCCTGGATCGCGCGTGGATGACCCTCATATCGTCCACGTTAGAGGCTGCTGATTCTGCTCGCGGCACTCATCCATAAGGCTATTTCTCACTCGGAAGTATTTGCTATTGTGCATGTCGAACGGCTGATAAGTACCACTGTACGCAGCCACTGCACTTGTAACGTTCACTACCAGTAGCTCTACCGTCTTGTCCTACCACTGCGGATTACAAGCTGCATTGGAGGATCTCGAGACATGCCCTCCCTTGAAATTCTCGGAGGTGCCCTCACAGCTGCATTGCTCGGATACGTGAGCATCATCATCTCCTCTTCCTGAGCGGGTGAGCTGATTTGCAACAGGCTGTTCACCGGACGGTGCTCCAACCACACGAATCTCTGGCTAAAAATGCTGAGTGGTTGGCTGCGCTTTTGCTACTTGTCCCAGCACTCCCCGCGGCTGTCTTGCGGGCACAAATAGGCTCGACTCTGCTAGCTTCGCTGGTGGCGTATTCCGCATACTACTGCTCCATCCTACTAGCTACCATAGCATACCGCCTATCATCAACGCACCCTCTCACTATCTATCCGGGACCTCTGCTTTGCAAAGTGACGAAGCTATGGATGGTCTACACAGCAAACACGGGGAAGTTGCACGAGTACACGCGGCAACTGCATGCTACATATGGACCCATCGTTCGCATCGGTTCGTTGCATGAGCGGATCTACTGTTGAAATGTCTCATCTGCCTGTAGGTCCCAACGAGCTGTCCGTGGTAGATGTAGACCTGCTGTCCCGTATCTTGGGTTCCGAAGGCATGCCCAAAGGACCTCGTATGTACTCCTCAGGTAACCTGTCGCTGAGTTTCCGCTGATGAGCTTGAACAGTTTGGGAGGGCCGCCGGATCTCCGGAAAGAGGGGCGCAGGCGCGAAGAACAATCGCGGAAACCTCATCGGCAACCGGTACAAGGATCGCCACGCAGAAGCCCGAAAGACATGGAATCGCGCGTTCACGCCAGCTGCTATGAAGGACTACGAACCCATCCTGGCGCGCAGAGCGGCACAGCTAATCGACGAACTAAAGCAAAAAGGTGCAACCGGATCGGTGGATCTGTCGTTATGGTTGAGTTACTGCATGTGAGACTCCCCATCTTCGCTGCTTGTGTTCGATTCTCTTACCCACTGCCCGAAGCTTTGACTTCATGGGCGATATGGTGTACGTGGTTAATTGTATCATTCCATGGCGAAGTGGCTAATTGACTAGCAGGTTCGGAGGTGGATTCGAGCTCATGCACGACGGCGACAGAGATGGCATCTACCGTACCATGGTTGCAGGTCTGCAGTAAGCCGTCCTATGCGCAGCTCCTCTGGCTCAAGATAACTGATTGGTAGATTGCGCGCATAACAGCCTACCTGCACTTACGCAGCAGATTCCTTGGGTGGCGCCTGTACTACCATACCTGCCTTGGGTCGGCAAGCACATGAAGGCTTTAGGCCAGTTCGCGTTCAAGTGTGTCACCAAGAGGCTACAGGAGGGCTCAGTAACGAATGATCTCTTCTACCACCTAGTCCGTCCCATTGTCACCTTACTAATGGCATCGTACTTACATGATGTCCAAGCTCGACGAAGTGCCCAACCCGGAAAAGCAGACACCATTCCCGGTAATCATGACAAACGCAGTCACAGCGATGCTCGCAGGCTCGGACACGACTGCGGTCGCACTGTGCAACACCTTCTATTGCGTCCTCGCCCATCCAGACGTCTATCAACACCTTCGTGAGGAGGTCGACGTGGCATTCCCGCCTGGCGCCGGTGATCCCGTCGACGCAGCCAAGCTTTCGAGCCTCGAATACCTCAATGCCGTGATGTAAGTCATCATCGATGTACCATGACCGTCTGCGTGCCCTTACTTGCGATGTAGTAATGAGAGCCTCCGCCTCTACCCCTCCATCCCTACATCCTTGCAGCGTGCACCCCAGCCGGGCACCGGGACACACCAGATCAGCCCCACCCTCGTCATCGACGAACGCACTTCTATCCTCGTCCCTCCATATGTCCTACACCGCGACTCGCGCTACTTCTCACCAGACCCCGACCGGTTCTGGCCCGAGCGTTGGCTGCGCAAGGATGATCCCGACGTCGTCACGAACACGAGCGCGTTCGTCCCGTTCTCGAGTGGCCCGCCTAATTGCGTAGGGCGCCCAGTTGCGTTGCTTTCGATGCGGATGATATTAGCGTGGATGGTGCGGAGCTTTGAGATGCGGTTGGTGGAGGGCTATGATGTAAAACAGTGGGAGAGGGACCTGAGGGATTATTTTGCGTTGCAAAAGGGCCCGCTGCCTGTGGTTCTGAGATCGCGGGGTAATATGTAGTACCAGTTGTTGAGTTATGGGGTTTTCTTGCCAGCAGCGGGATGAAGTTGAGCCTCACAATGAGCGTGGTTTAGACGTTGAAGCTATATTGGACCCTTAGAGATGCGCGGCATATACCGCGGATACACGGATGATAAGTTACGACAGCGAAAGCAGCAGCAACAATTACGAACGACAAGACAGTCCAGATCGCGGTCTATATACCCGGGCTAAGTGCAGAGATGTCGTATATATCATGTCATATATAGGTCCGATGTGTGACAGCATGATCGTCAATAACCTAAAGTCGGTCCTTACGATCCAACGCCTCGAGCGCGGCGTGTGTACGGACGTGAAGCGCATTCTGGTAGTAAGAGGATCAGTCAGAGCAGGTCGTTGTAGACAAAAGATAGGTACAAACCTCCATGCTGTACTTGCCCTTTCTGTGTACTCCAGGGCCCTCGAGAGATTTTCCTGACCGTTGTTCAGCATCGATTCTACAAGACACATGGGAGGCATACCAGACATGACGAGCTCCAGATGTTCCCTGGCGCTCGTTTTGTCGCCCTTGCACGCCATAAGGCGACCGTACTCGAAGTCTGATGTAGTGAGCGGTCGGAACACGACACGCATCATGCGAAGAGCGACACATACGAGCGTAATAGTTCAAATAATGGTCGAGCGTTATCTTGTCGCCGTCCTTGAAGATCTCCTCGAAAGCCAAGACAGAATCACGTTCCGCGTCAGCTTGTGACATGCCGAGCTTCTCCTCCGGGTCCACCACCGTATCCGCATCCTGCGCGAGTTGCACAGATGAGCATGCAGTACAATGTGACTCAATGATAGAGGATGTACCGGATATGCAATATACCGCAGAGACACGCCTCTCAGGAACTGCGCGAGACACCAATCATCCCAGAAGCACCCGTCATACGCTGCGGGTTTGCCGCAGTAGCCCTGGAGCTCCGCGAGGAGCGCGTTAGTCTGGGGAGTATATGCGCGAGAATGACGCTTCGCGGTGCATGCTGGATGCAAAGGAAGAGGTAGCTGAATTCGAGCGCGGCAAGCGCGAGCCGGCCCTTCTGCTCGTGAAACTTGCGCGCTTTGCGGGCGACAAATTTCTAGAGGAAGCGCTTGATGAGTGCTATGAACAGGGATGAAGAGAAAGGAAAGCTGACCTCGATAGGGATGGACTTGCCCGCGATGCGTTGGCGCAGGTTCGGGACTTGGTTCATTGCCTTGTCCGCCTCCTCTTTCTGCTTCTCGTCACCGAGCTCAAGCAAACAGACAGCGACGCCATATGTATACGTAGCCTTGGACCACTAGTTGATATGTAGTCAGTACAATATCCACAGGAGACGCTCTGAATCGCCTACAGTCGCGTCCTTAGCAAGCGCGCGCCAGTTTGTGAGCGATGCAGCGACGTCCCAGAGCGAGAGATTCGCGACGGCGATCTCCCAGTGCGAGATGTGGTGCATGTTCTTGTACTGATCCTGCACAGCCACCGCACGCCGGTAGTACTCTATCGCCTGCGCGGGCTGACCCCGGCAGATACTCAGTCGGCCCTGGCCGAAGAGGAAGAAGACGCCTGAAATATGACAGCTTCAGTGTAAGGCAGAGAAGCGGGGGTAGAACGCACAAACCATTCGGATACTGCTTCTGATGGTAGTCGAGGAGCTTCTGCGCCATGGAGATGTCGACACCGTCGTAAGTGAAGCTCGAGAAGACAAGGTGGAAGAGAAGCAGCGCCATGTCGCAGATAGGACGGCGAATTCCTTCCACCTCTGTCACACAGCGTTAGATGTACTCCCAGCTAAAGCCAGGAGGAGCCCTCGCACCGATACCAACGGCCGGTTCCGGCGCGTCCTTCGACCACCCTCCAGGCCTCATCAGGTACGCAAGGCCCGCATGGCGGTCGCCCTTGTACCCAAACAGCTCAATCACCGTGAGTACCTTCGATGGCATCAGCGACAGTATCACGTTTGACATGCCCACGCCGAGGCAGACACCCGAGCGAAAGTGCGCATCAATGGACGCATCCTCTGGTCCGTCCCCGCGCGCCTGCGCCTCCGCGTCGGCCACCTCGACGAACTGTCCGAGTTGGCGGTAGATATTGATCGTCGTGCGGAGGTTCAGTCTGGCCGACGGGGATCAAGGCGGGTTATGTGCGCAGAGGTACAAGTACTCACGCTTCTTTGATGAAGGCGAGCCAATCTCCGGAGTAGACAATGCCGAGTAACGCCTTACTCAAGCTAAGGGAGGTGTTCAAAGGATTATAAATGATGCTCACCTTCTCAAATAGGCTTTCTGCGTAGACCAGTTCCGCGTGACGCTCGACGAGTGTCATGCTCTTAATCCATCCAACGCCAGACGTATTCAAGGAACCTAAAACGAGACCTGCTAGTCGCGTTGGCAAGGATGCAACTCGCTTCCGATGCTGACTCGCGACAGCATTGCCATTCTTGACGTGGTTCAAACCGGCAAGGAGATCCTACAGAATAGGGGTAGATGATCAGCTCTCGGACCTCCTGCGCGCGCAAAGGCGTACTTCGTCCTCGAAGGACATCAGGCCCTTGAAGCACTGAATCAGGCCGTAGCCCGTTGCAAAGTAGAGGTGCTCGCTATTTGGCTGTGTGAAGCACAGTCAATATGTATACGATGAATCGCACCTCTTGGGATCGCACTCCTCACAATACTGCTCGGATTCTACCATCTGTGACGACAGGAACAGGTGCAGCGCATAGTTCAGGCCAGGGATGTCCTCAAGCACTCTCTCCGGTGAGTACGGTTTCCTCGGCGGGGCTGGGGGAGCGACTCCCCATGGTAATGTTGGGAACCGCGAGGTCTTCGACCCTGAGTTCAGAGCTGTCATTTCTCCTTGGTTGCTCCTTGGGCGAAGAAAGAAGGACTTGGTCCAAGCTTCAGATGCCCTTCTGCGTTCGCGCTTCGGAGGGGGAATGTAAGCAGAACCCGGAGTGACCAGCGCTGGATCAATGAACTCTCCTGAGCAGGAAGTCGGTCTGCTGGTCAGTATAGCGCAGCGAGGACCTCTTCTAACAAGACCGGAGCTGCTATCGAGAAACAGGCATAGAAAGCAAGAAAGCTCAGGAGGAAGAGGTAGTCAAGAGATAGATTTGCTGTTCCGTTCAGCTTGGCCGGCGGGTCCCACCCCGCCACCGCCGGCACGTCGATTACTCGATCCGGAGGCCGTGGCGTCGGTGCTGCTTGGGTGGTCTGAGAGTATGTTTGATCTGAGCGCGACATTCAGCTTGAAGCTTGAGCTTGAAATCGGAGGGCATTGACAAGTTGGTTACGGGAAGGTAATCGTTGCGAAATGAAGTCAACGTGGATCAGAGTCGGCCCGACGTCTGTGATGAGTCGATACCGCTTGAAAGCAGATCGGTGGCTGAGTGCCGTCACTGTCGCTACACTTGCTACTACACTTGCGCCACACTCGCGCGCGCGCGAAAGAATTGGATGGTCCGCTTCGAAGTACTGGTACTAAGAGATTCCGCAATTGAGACTGCAACAGGGCTTTTTACATGTAAATAGGTATCATGGAAGATGTGAATAGTCGTTTCAGTCGTATTCTCCGGATTAATTCATGCGAGTCGTGGATCCAAACGTGGACTCGGCAGTACTACATAGTAGCGGCGCCCACAGTGTTATAGGGGGTGTTAAGTGTCTGAGGGACTAACCAGCTTCTCAATGTCATCTGAAATGCTTCGGCCAAGCCGCTGGTGCACTGGCAGGTTAGGCCGCTGCAGAGGACTAAGCGTCAGCCTTCAATTCGCCCTACACTTGGCGGCAACTTGAAATGGAACTCACCAGTTCATAAGTCTCGGCTTGCGGACTCTGCAGATCGCCAGGCGCATAGTCGTCCAACACTTCCGTGTCACGATCAGCGCCATCCACGTCAATCCCGTACCGCAATCCTTTTCCGTCTGTAGCGTCTTCCCACCATCCCAGCTTGAACCACGTCCCTTGCAGCCGTTTCTCGAGCATATTGGTCGACACCTGCTGTGAGCCAGGTTCCTTTAGCTCTGGTAGGTTAAGCAGTTCGCTCCCCGCTAGAAGACTCATGCGCGATGCGATGGAGTAGGGTGGACGCGGAAGAACGCCCGTAGTTTTCAGCGTGAACGAGACCGTCACGACACAGACGAATATCCCCGCCAGTAGTCCTTCTAGGATGCGTGCAGGTTTGGGCTCGATGAAGATGCGCTGCTGCGGAGCTGCCAAGACGCTTGACACTGCCGTTTTCCCGTCCGCAGGGACTCGCATGTAAAAGTCGGCGAGGCGCGCGAAGTATTGCGACCATTGGGACTGGACAGCAGTGATCAGAGAGTCTTGGTCGAGCAGGGAGTCCATGTCTGACATGTTGGCAGTGATGGCGGTGAACAGATAGTCGAACGGGCCGCTGTGGAAGAGTTCATACGGTACGTCGCCGGAGAATGCCTCGTTGGCACTGTTGTTGCGAGTATAGGCCAAGTCGGTAATAGAGTCCAGTGAGGGCAAGCCACTGAAGATGAGTGGCATTTGGCTGAACTCATCAATCGTTGTGATGTCTTGCTCCGAAGCTCGGTTGACCGCCAAGACGTGGTAACCCGTGGGGGAGTCTATAGCCAAGTCCACCTCCATCGTAGATCTGCAACAGTTCATCCGTGAGCTAATCAAATCGAATGTCACGGGGAGACGACCCACTGAGTCATGGTATAGTTGCATGCAATGAGATTTATATCGTCGCTGCGCACGAAAAGAAAGAAGATAGTTGAGCAGTTGAGCTGTACGTCATTACCATCACTGCGTCCGGGGACAGGAAAAACAGCGCCTGCATAGCTGGTTTCGTCCAAGGTGACGACGTAGTCCAAGCCGCTAGTTCCCGCTCCTCCATAGTCGGCTACACAGGGGATCTGCGGTAGAACGACGAAAGTACCAGTGCTAGCGTTGCCGCCGCGCTTGATATATGGTGGAGCAGTGCAGTTGACGAGGTCGCTGTGCAGGACGGGAAGGCGCGCCGTCAATCTCGAACTAGCCGGCAGATACTGGAAGTTAGGATCCGCGGAGAGCGCACCCACGGCAATCTTGGGGGCCGTCCAGTTGGGTGTCTGCAGGCCCGCATTGACGATGAGCTGTAGTGGGGGAACCTCGTAGCTGTCGTCACCCGACTCGTAGCCAGGAATGTTGGGGTTAAGGAGGGGCGCGGTGATGCCTGTAGCCATGGTATCGGCGAGGGCGGTATTGTTCCAGGCGAACGTGGTATTCAGACCGACCTGCACACTCGTGACGCGCGTTACCTGATCAATGGTAAACAGACCAGCAACCGCGATCTTCGCGACGAGCAGGAGGAGCACAGCCAAGGTGCTTATGAGCACCATAGGCTGTCGATGCCGGAGCGCGTGGAAAGGTAATGTAATCACCGATTGGTGAAGCGGGTCGTACGTCAGTCGGTTTCCTGATTGAGGAGCGCGGCGCAGGAGCACAAAGGGGTGCATCGCTCGAACCGCAGAGTCGAAGATCTCTATGCCTAGACCCACCAGGAAGAGTATGACCGGCCCAGCGTATGACCATGCATATCTCTGGGCACGGTGTCCGTTGAAATCAACCAGGCCGCTGCGCTTGGAACTGAGCTGCACTAGCAGCTCCAGGACCGCAATGAGGGCTAGAACGATGACTGCCAAAGCGAGTTTCGCTACTGGATATAATACGGGTGGTGTCCAGTCGAATCGATGCTCCGAGCCGTTGGGTGGAACCAACGATGCTGAGGCCGAAGAGTCGGCATCCTATAGCTCGGAGGTAAGAAACGTCTTACTTAAATTCACTTTTGTGAAGACCACGTACCGTCTCATTGGACACGACCATGATGCCCACTGTGCCATTAGGGTCGACTGCCAATTGGTATTTCGAATCGCGTACATGACTGTCTAAGGCATCGGGCTTAGCGGCGCCCGTGCCTTCCAGTCTGCGGGCCAAGCCCTCGCTCTCCGCAAGAATTAGGGCGATGGAGCCCAAGGATGACGGGTCTCGAGGAAGGCAGGCACGCGGCCTCCAGAGGACGACGAAGACGGCGATCACAGCCAGAACACAAAGACAAACTTGGATGGCTCTGACAGAGCCGACTCGGCTACTAAGGCGTTGGTCCGCGACCGCGGCCGTGCCCTGAAACAGGCCAGATGCGGACGTTGGTTGAATGACGTTCCGCCATATATCGCTAAAGATCTTCTGCGAGCCCTGTGCGATGGCTTCGGCATCCATGAGCTGCTGCGGGTCTAGAAGGAGAAGATGCCGGAGAAGGTGGAACCAAGGACTGTAGTTTCCCACTTCCTTTATGTCAGGAGGAGAAGTTGACCACGGTATGTAGGCAAAAGGGTCGTCGTTGTCGGCGTGTCCTTGCGCCTCGGAGTTCCAAGGCGAGCCAGTCACTCCGTTGTTGTTGTCGATGGTCTGTAAAAGGTATCCACCTCCGGGAAATGATACACTGGAGGCTGTGCCCGCCGCGCGTGGCGTGCGGTTGAAGGCTGCGGTCTCAGCGTCAACAGAGACGACCACGTCCCTGACCGTGTAGCTCGCGACACAGCCGACAGCGGTCGCATAAGCGCAGTTGTTCGGAGGAAGTAGCTGGGTCGCTAGGAGTACAGCAGGGGTGCTAGACCCGACCGTCCAGTTGTACACTTTTCCCGTATAGACTGTGGTACAAACGGCGACATTAGCATGGTCAGACAATGATAACGCGGCTCAAAAGACATACGATAGGGATCCGCAGTGTATGTCCAGTTTCCGGGCTCGTCGACAAACACATCACACGGCACCATTTGCGACACTCCAGCGTATGTGATCGTAACATTCGTGCCATTGTTGGAGAGTGAAACATCGGCCTTCTCGCACGTGAGGTTGGCATTATAGCCTTGCGTCGTCCCCGAAAGAATCATCCCTGGCTCTATGCTACTTGAGTTGAAAGGAGAAATCACGTAGTCATCGGTTATCCATGAGGGTGTCGGGAGCTGTAGTACTGTCCGTGCGAGGTAGCGGCTGAGAGAGTGAGCAATGTCCGCGGTGCCCTCGAGGGATGAACCGTTGTAGGTGCCACTGCGCTGCAAACTAGCGGGGAGGACACGGGGAGTGGGTTCTATGTCCCAGATGCTTGCGGCGACGATCGAGCACACAGCGACGGCCAACGTCCCTAGGGTGGAAACCAGTATGCTGTAGTGTCGCTTGCGTATAGCTAATGCCATTGCTACCAATGGATTTGCACCGGTATAGTCCAGCTGGACGGAGGCATCTGAAGGTACTGGACCTGCGGACATTGATGCCCACGGAGCAAGTTTCTTCACCTCCACTGCGTAGGCCTGCCAAACCCACCCTATCACAATAACGGATGCGATAGGCAGATAAGTGGCTAGATTCTGCAATGTGGTGGTCGGTACTGGGAAGCCCGTGTGCAAGTCTGATAGCCGGACGAAGACCTCTAGCCCTGCCACAGCTCCTAGCAGAACGAGGCCGAAAATCAGCGATGGCCCTAACGACAGAACGAATGGATGCCATAGTGGGGGTGAAGATGTTTTCCTGTCTATGTACAAGGCAAATCATTGTAAATTAGTGATTTCATCAATATACAGGCGAATACAGCAATCTACCGTGTGGTCGGCTGCCTCCGAGCTGGTATGGGAGCATCGAATAGATGACTTTCGAGGTAGAAATACTGTGATGCATAGTTCTGGAGTCGACCGATGTGGTTCAACTCGAGGGTCCTGCGTGCCGCCAGATAGTTGAGAGACCTTTTGAAGGATGGGGATTCGGGAACGATAGTGGGTAGGCAACCTAGAGCAGCACCGCCACCCGACCAGGCTCCTTAACTTGATGACTACGCGACACAACGTGCGGTTCAAGGCGGTTGAGGCATGCATCAAATATTATAGCCGTTGTTCCCACGTGCGGTTCACCTATGCTCGTCAGAGTAGACAGTACTTACCTGTTGCGCTCGATGCGGACTCGAGAGAGGGGGTCGTACCAAGGGGGAAGCAATCCAAATAATCAAAGGCAATCGATCACTGTTTGACGGTAAATCCGATGCCGGGATAAGCATGGCTTTGTGAACAAATTTTACAGTAACACTGCATTCTCACCGTGGTCGGATTGGTGTTTGATGGAGATCGGCAACGTTCGCTTGACATTTCGGCTGACATAGTGGTTGTTTCGCAACTCATACTACACGGATGGGGCTGCGCCGCTGCGTTCCAATACTTGCTCTCATGAACTACCGCTTTTGATGGTATTGCCCGCATTACTTCTTCAAGACGGCTGAATGTTTATACCTGACATGCGCAGCATTCAACGTCAGTCCGAGTTGCCATGCTACGAAGGTACGCCAACAAACCGCATTTTATGTTCCTCAAACTGGTTGTGCTGACGCCGTTGAGTCAGCAGCTCGCCCATCGATTCATCCACAGGTATGTATGGACGTCATAAGTAGCACTTGGAGGCATGCCTTTCCATCTGACCGCTGAACACAGCTGCATCAGTGTAAGCCAAGCCTATCAAGCACGAATCAGGGCGATTCAAGAAGCCCAGTGCGTATGCTATTGGTAGATTCACGCTTGAGAGCGTAGAACATCAGTCAGTAGCTAGTTGTTGAGATACGCAGAAAGTCTGATTGTACACACAAGAAACTCCATACAAAGCCGCTTGACCGGTAATGTCCTCTGTTTTACAAGATACAAAGATGGGCAAGCCGCTAGATCGACGCAAAGGGATCAGTGCGAGGTATGATGGGCATCATCATGCTTGCTTAGACCGAGGACGGTTTGTCGATTGTGATCCAGTTATCGGGGCCTTCACTGACACTACATAACTGTGAGCGAGGACAGCCACTTCATCAGGTCAGTGAACTCACGTATGGGTGTCAGATCGGCCCAGGACAATCTTGATCGTCTTGACCTCGAAGCCGTGAAAGTTGAGCTTCACGGCATGGTGTGCGTGATCTTCAGCGTCAAAGAAGGACAGCTCTGCTTCCTCGTCCTCAAGCAAGTTAGTCGCCAAAGCTTTGGACACTGGGATGTTTTTAGCAATCTTCAACCATGCTTGGGCATGACCACCGAATGCCTCGTAAATCCGCAGAACCACCGTCGTCGGCCCGCTCTTAGAATCGAATTGATCGTCTAATCCGCGCTTCACGGTCTCCAGGAAAACGTTCCGAGCCCCCTCCACTGCGAAGGGCGGTGTTTTGAGAAGCATCGGGGATTGAACTCCACTCTCTGCCACGAAGCGCACTACGATGCAAAGTAAGGTGCGAAGCCGTTCATGCAACTGTTTGGACTTACTGTGTAAAGGTGAATTGAACAACTGCGCTGCTTGCGGGACATCTGACTCCAGGAAGTGACCAGCATGTGGCATGACGGCCCACGAGAACTCATGTATCCCTATGACTAGATTAGCATGCAAGTTCGTTTGAAGTAAGGATTGCCTACCTTGGTCCTGGTTCTCGTCAGGAGCCGTAGACGCTCGCAGAAGAGAGATGCGGAGGACGTTTCCACGGCAAGAGAAACCATACTTAGATTCAGACAGGATAGCGACGCCATAACCGAATTCGCTCAGGTCGGCGTACTGAAGCTTTGTCAGTAGCGTACATAGGGGCATGTCTCGCGCACAGACCTTATGACCACACACTTCAAACTTCGCCATATCCCAAGTCGTGTTGTTGTGCGTAGGCCTCTGCACATATCCAAACTGCATCTCATAGGTCGCCATGTCATTGTGAAGGTTGAGCGGGAGCTCGACTATTGATTGTGAGCCCACGATTGCAGCTGATAGAGATGTATACTTACATTTCAGGAACTCGTGCTTCTCATGCCAATCCACGACGGCATCAAATACGAACGTCGAACGCGAGTCTTTCTTCATCGATGCTGACGACATGGTTTGAGCCTCGACAATTGCTGGAGTGAAACATGGTACTCACCAGTGATAGCGTCGAGGGAGATCTGTAACGGAGTAGTCAGACCTGCGTTTTACAATGATCATGGCGCGATGTGCAACCTACCGTCACATTGATGGTACTCTGGCGGTACTTGATCTCAGACTTGATCGAAGCTCGCAGAGGACCCTCTGCAACGACAGAGATGTTGGAGAACTCAAGCGGTTGAACAGTCTCAAGGTGGTGAATCTCGACATCTATCCGTAAAAAACGAGTCAGTCGGTAGTCAGTCACAAGTTGGTTGGACTATCGCACCCCATGCGTCCCAGTAGTTCGGTCTGTCGTGGAAAATGACGAGTCCACCAGTCTGACCCGAGGTCAGGAGCTCACGGCTATCCCGCGACCGTCAGTGCGCTCTACAGATCATCGGAATTTGAGTAATCACCCGAGTTCGACATCTAGCAAGCTGGAGATCCTGCCCTCTGAGATGGTAAGCTGCACACTGGAGTTCCGCAACACGAAATGACCCGATCCATTCGTGAAGACTGATCGTGATAAATAAGCTCAGCGACAGGTGTCGGATGAAGAGGAGATGCACTCACCGGAGACTGGCATGCAGTCGGCGAACAGGCCTGACGACGCCGCCAACTGGCCTCCCTCCGAGCAGTCCATCAGTGCATAGCCATAGCTTCCGTCCTTCGAAGCTTGAACGACTTGCGCTTTCAGCTTGGCCGCACCAGAGGTGAGAGGGACCTTGACGACGTCGCGCCGAGCAAGATGCGTAGTGTTGAAACCCATGAGGGTCCCACGTCTGCTCAGAGCAGCGGTCTTGGATAATGGGTACGACTCGGGGAAGATGGCCGACCATGCCTCCTCGAGGAGCTGCGTGCCTTCCTTCCGGACTTCGGCATACAGCTTCTCGGCGTCCTCATAGGCCATTCCACTGACGATCCAGTGAGAAATGATGAGGCGCTACGTTAAACATGCTTACATGGCAGAACCCGGGAGCACTGTAGTCGGTCATTTCAGAGAGGCTGCCATACGCAAGCGAGAGCACCACGCACCATCATGGACTGTGATGGAGCGAGTCAGCTACCGGCTGGCTGAAAGGAACGCATGGAACGTACATTGGTTCAACAAGACCTTCTCCCAACAATCGTTGATCTTCTCATTCGGGTAGACGTAGTCACGCTTGTGGAACTTGTACAGCGACGCAAGTGTCGTCAGCAACTATGTCAATAGTCAGACCTCTGATTCTGAACGAGACCTCGCCTAACAGGCTTACTTCGACGTCCTTCAACAAGATTTCGGACTTGCGGTTGCCCTTCTTGATAGAGCCTACACCGATACTTAGACCATATCCCCAGATTATACTGCAGTACGTACCGTGTGAGGTGTAGGTCCCCCGATGGAACTACCACAAATGGTTGAGCGTCATACGAAGTAACATCGATTTGTGGAAATCTCACTTCAAGGTACAACTCTCCGTTCCTGGAATACGACATCAGTTACCAACCACCTAACCAGCATATCGAACAACTCACCAGTTGGGCAGCTTCTTTCCGGCATCGGACTTCTTCGCAACGACGTCGAAGAACTCATCAACCGAGTGCCCCATGTTGACAGGCGGAATTTCGCGCGAGTTGTTTGAGGTTGCACGCATGCGACGGAGCTAAAATGTTACTGTGAGCAGCTATATAATACTTCAGGAAAGGCAACGTACATTCTCCAACATCTTGGCGAGCGGGCCTCCTCCACCGTCGCCATTACCGAAAACGAGCAGCGAGACATCCGAGGATTCGAGGTTCTGACAGATAAGAAGTCTGTCTGTCTGTTGCATATATGGAGCAAAGCGTATAACTGACCTTATGGTTGGTGACACCCTTGTTGACATCGCCTACAGTGGCTTGAGCTGTATACGTATCTACGAACACGCTCATCAGTTGGTCTGAGCAACTGCCAGTGATGTGATAGTGGTACTGACCGACGGGTGTCATGTGACAAAGGACCTGCGTTCCATCAATGCCGACCCAGTTGAACGTCGAATGCGGGAATGTGTTGCTGAAAACTCAATGCTTAAACATACGTGTACCGGGCTCGTAATGGGGTTGCTCACATGTTATTCCTGAAAAGAACACCTCAATCATCGCCCTCTTGCACTCATCAGAAATTTGTATCACTTACCAGCTCAGCTTCTGCGTGAAGAAGTACTTCATGCCAGCCTGGCGGATCAACTGCGGTAGCGCGCCCGTCAAACCGAACGAGTCTGGCAACCACGCCGTCTCACACCTCTTCCCGAACTTGCTCTCGAAATACCTTTGGCCGAGTATGAACTGGCGCGCAAGAGCCTCGCCGCTCGGCATGTTCGAGTCATTCTCGACCCACGATCCGCCGACGGGATGGAAGCGCCCCGCGAGGACCTGCGTCTTGACACGTTCGAACAGCGGCGGGTAGAGCTGCTCGAGCCACTTGTACTGCTGCGCCTGCGAGCAGGTAAAGCGGTGCTCGGGGTATCGCTCCATTAGATCGACCTGTGTGGACCAGGAACGCGCAACCTTCTGTTGCGTCACTCGGTAAGGCCAGAGCCTGTGGCAGGTCAGTACTCGAAGGATGGTCCAACGGAGAGAGGACTGACCAAGCAGTATCGATGTGGCAATGGCCAATGCCCCAAATGGTCGCTTCCTCCGCGCCTTCCTCGTATATCTTGTCGCCCTTATTGGCCCATCCCTCGCCAAACACCGCTTCTGCGAGCTTACGCGAACTAGCAATGCTCCCGAGATCGTCCTTGTCGAATGTGTTCATGATCGTGTTCGCGGTGACGAGGGCCTTGTTCTGCAAGGATGTATTGCCGGGCAGCGTCTCGGAGATCTCGCGCAAGGTCGTGAAGTCCCATAGGAGCTGCCACGCGTCTTGGTTTGGCACTACCAGGTCGGCCGTCGCGAGCCGGAAGTACCTGTTCATCTGCAATTGTGCGCAGGCTGTCAGCAAGACGCTGGGAATATACTGCGGAAAACGTACGTCGGGATGCTCGATGGTGTCGCCGTTCCAGGGAATACCAAACATGCCGTTGCAGGACGACTCGACGATGAAGTCGAGCTTCCGGGCCTTGCGCGCTTCGGACGGAAGGATGAATTCGACGCGACGATCGCCGCCCCATCCGCCTGTGATGCCCTGCAGGGGTGTGCCATCGGTGGTGAAGATCATCGCCTCACAGTCGGGGTCAAACTCGACTACAACAGTGCGATTAGCTAGGCCTAAATGCCTGATAGGCCGAAGACACCTACATTGGACCACTTCATACTGGTCCCAGTACGCTGGCAGAGTCACGGAGACCTTCCACCAGTGGTTTGTCTGTTTCCTTCATTAGCGTCTGTTCGATTGGAACCATTCTAAAAGAGGAAGTAATATGTAGGCCTCGCCTCGCAGGTGAGTATGCATCCTGCATAAATATCTGACGCTTGTGAGCTGACTGGCTCCCATCCGAGCGCTTTCCACTGTGGGCAGGAGGTCCTATGCTGCTACTGGCGGGATAAGGGTGCAATATTCGCTTTCCAATCATGGTAGATGCTGCGTGTGTTACACCCATGCCCTCATGCTCACAAGCGTAGCGAGACACGATGCTAATGAGACATTCCCGTTGACAAAGTTACCGACTTACCCCTGACCAAACCGTCAAACTTATGTGATGCAGAGTACAAGATGTAGGACGTACACGATGGTCCAAATGAATCTCCCTTCTTGGCCGGCTTGAACTTCTGCTTCATAGCCTCCTCGAACGACGGCTTCGACAGGCCCGGCGCGCTCCAGACCTGAAGCTTGATGTAGGCAGAATCATCGACGCGATGGTGGTACAGGACTTGCGAAAGGTTGACATCCGCGTAGTGACCGCCGTTGAAAGTGCCCAAACGGCCTTGGGTCAAGTGTTTGATCCACTTCGCTCCCGTACCATAGTTGGTCTGGGGATAGTCGACACTGGCAGGAGCATGACATCCATGCCCGTGGTGGTGGGACATCTTGCTTGGCTGAACGTAGTTTGTTCACTCAGCACCGTAGCGGTCGATGTTGAGCAAGAAATGAATAGTACGCCTGCGCCGGGGCAACGAACGTAACCACGCGGTTACTATACGGATAGTGAGATAAGCGGAACTGGCGACCTAGATACCAGGTGAACATACGTATCTGTTTTCAGTGTCGTAGACAAAGGGGCTGCAGCGACACAAGCTCCAGGTATGGGTTGGCACAGTCGGAAGAGAGTCGTACGTGTGGGGCAACGTGGGCGTTCTACGTTCAACGTTCAGCGCTCAGCACATTGGTGCAGGGTACATATACTACCTGCTATATATGGTGATTGAACATCCCAACAGGCGCCATATCGGGCCGGGATCTCGGTCAGCTGCTCAGTTACTTTTTTTTTTTTTTTTTTTTTTTTTTTGGAGGGCTGTGATGGTTTGTGGCACTGGCCAATCGGACCAGCCCAGTCAACCAGCCTGCAAGCGGGTTCCCCCGCCATGCTTCCAGGGCGAAATGCAGTTTACGCACGGCGTGTTACGGCCAGTGTGGGGCTCGTTTAACCGGGGTCGAAAGGAGGATCCCCCGGCTCAATACCCACTAAAACCCGAGAGCGAGTCCAATCGCTCGGTAGATCTTGTTCTTTTGCTAGAATACCTTTCCAAGTGGCAATGACCTGGTCACGATTCAGGGCGTCTCGTCCGAACCTTGGGTGCGTCATGGCTCGGTCTAGCCAGATTCTCATGTCCATCGTATGTGTCCACTGATTCCTCACCGACGCCTCAGATTGGCTCCATCCGTCTTCGTCTCCGTGGCCAATGACTCGCTCACACCTGAGCTTCCAGATGAGGTAGACCGACTCGGAGAGGAGGATTCTCCATAGTCGTATTGCTCCCTGGTCTTTTCCGGGGGGTGCGGTCCCTGTCTTCCAAACTCGAATGTTCGTTCCAAGTGCTTCTTCCATACACGGCCGGTTCCACGGGAGACCTCTCTTGGTCCAGACGGCTTCTGCCAGCCGCCATACTATTGACTGCCCCGTTGCTTGGCAGTGGAACAGGATATGGTCCATGGATTCAAGGTCTCCACACCACGAGCAACTGGCACGTTCCTCGTACCCGGGGATGTTAGCCCAGTATTCTCCGACGCGCACTGCGCCATGCATTATCTTCCAGAGGAAATCGGAGATTGGCCGGCGAGTTTCCTTGCTTCGGAGGTTACGCCACAAGGTTTGTTGGTCAACCTCGATTCCGTGATTTGTGCTGAAGTGCCTCCGGACCAGTTCAAGGTTATCTATTGCCCGCCTCTTCTGCGGCTTCGTTCGTCCTAGCATCATCAGGAAACCCCCCTGCGCGAATGTGGCGCGAATCGGCGCCAAATCGGTCCGGCGCGACCTCCCGTGTAAACGGCTTCCAAATCGGTGCAAACAGCTCGTAAACGCCTTCTGAAAAAGCTGGCGGCGTGAACTTACTAAAATCACCGAGCGACTTACTAGTACCTGGCTTTACACACTTAATGTTGCAAGCCGTAGTGGACACTGACTCGCACCAGGCCACGTAGCTAGCACTATATCAGTTCCCAGTCTCAGGAGTATCATGTATTGTAATCAAACTGCTACTATCATCGAAACACATGTTTATATCGACCAGTAAGGATCGCCTCCACCGATGGCGAGCGTGCCAACCTGAGCTCACCCGCCCGACATGATGCTCTTCGCCTTGTGCACCGTCGAACTTGGGAGAGTTCTGCTCCAACACACATGATCAGCAAACCCAGTGTACACCCATAAACCAAGCTCGAAACACGCACCGACTTGCGCTCTTTGTGTCCTGGAAACGTCCGGTCCTTGTCGCGCTCCCGGTGTTCCTTCTCCTTCGGGCTCGTCCGCCCGCTGCGCTTGGGTGATGTGTGCCCGCGCTCCTCGGCCACAGGCGACGACCGACGACTGCCTCGGTCGCGGTCCTTCCCCTTCTTCTCTTCTCTCTGCTTCTCCTTTTCCTTCCCCTTCTTCTCCTCCTTCTCGCGTTCCGCAGCGACATACCGCACGTGGTCCTCGTCGCGCTCGCGATGCGCTGCGACGAGCCCCGCAATATGCTTCTTCTCTGCCTGGCGCTGCTCCCGCTGTTCGTAATGGTGCCGCTCCTTCACCTTCTCCACCTCATCCGCCCGCTGGAGCTCCTCCAGCGCCCTCTTGACTTCAGTAGCTGCCTCGACCACTGCATTCGCAGCCGCGAGGGCCTCCTTGACCTCCGAGTCCATCGGCACCTCCTCCTCTTCCTCCTCCTTCCCAAGCTCGATACCCCGTCTCCGCGCACCCAGTGCAGGCATGAACATATCCATGTTCGTCATCGTCCACGCGAACCCAGGCTCGTACAACTCCGCGAAGCTCAGCGCGTGCGTGTCCTTCGCTGCCCGCGCGTGGTGCTGCACGACGTGCGCGTCCGGCCGGGCATGCGCGGAGATGTTCAGGCGTTCCTGCGTGCGTTCCACGAGGAGGCCCGCGATCCGGTCGTCCGTGCGCTTCTCGCGGTCCTTGTCCTTCGCGCGGATCTTGGGCTTCGTCGATCGCGCGTTCCGCGCAGCGTTGCTCGACAGCTCGGGCGAGTCGTCCCTGCTCGAGTGTGCGCTGGCAACCCTCGACGAGTCCGGCGTGCGGCTGCTCAGCGAGGATGGTGTCCGTGGGAACGGATACTCGGCCAGCATCTCGGACGCGTTGCGCTCGCGGTCCTTGCCCTTCTCCAGTGCGTGCCGTGCCTCGGGGGAGGAGGCGAAGCTCGTGGTCGAGAGCGACATCGACCGGGACGGCACGATGGACGGGGCGGTGGATATCACTGTCGAATCGGACGAGCTGAACAGTGGTGGGGAGAGCGACGATCGGCTTGTGGAGGAAACACCGAGTCCCACTGCCGCCGCTGCGTCGCCCTCGCTCATGCTCCTGCCCTGCAAGCTGCTGATGCCTGTAGGGACGTTCGAGTGGGCGGCGAGGGGAGAGGTCGGCGAGGGTTTCTGGCCGTGCGGCCACTTCTGGTACTCCCACATGCTGAGTTTCTGGACGGCGCTCGGGGGGACGAAGACGATCGGCGGGAAGGGCGGCGGGTCCGTGGGCGTGAGCTGGGCAGCCCAGTTAGAGAGCGATGCGCACGGAGATCCGGCACGGCGACTGCGGCGGGTGGGTGATTGACGATGTCGAGCTGCTCGCAGTACTCGTACACCTGATCAAGCGCGAGGCGGACGAGTGGCGATACGAGAACCTTGGAGGTCAGGCAGAGCCGGGGTGGGGGAGGATGCTCGGCAAGTGATTGACTGTGTAGTCGTCCAGACCCGCGAGCGATCCGCCCGCAGACCATTCGTCGGCCGTGTCTGTACGCAGGGCATCAGTGGCCCTGCGCGCTCGCGGTCGTCGTGCGTGCCGTGCTGCACGTCGGCGCCTCCTGTCCCTGCAGTGAGCGAACTCGCTCGCTCGGGCTTGCACTCACCTGTGGGCACCCGCCCTCGCCCGTCCCCGCTGCCCGTTCACCCTTCTCCACTGTCCACTCATCGTCCGCACCTACCGTCCACTCGCCGTTGTGCCCAAGCCCACGGTCTGTTCATCTGCCAGTGCTGCGTCTGCACGCGGGGTGCTTGCCGTGGGTGCCCGCTCCTGGATGCGAGTGTCTTGATACAGCGACTCGGAATCGCCTGGCAGGCTCCAGAGCAGGCAGTCAGATGGCTGCGCGGGCGATTCGGAAGATGACCAAGCGGACAGACGAAAAGGCGGACACAGAGAAAGAAAGCAGACGCAGCGAAATAAAGCGGATACCAGGCGAGAAAGAAGAAGGGCGGACAGGGAACGCAAGGAGATGGGCGGGGAGTGGGCGAGTGTTGCAAGTGCGAAGCGCTCGGCGAATGCCGATTGCAGCCACAACTGCCACGACGGTGACGACGCACTTGTTGCTCTCAGTCTTCCTAGACTGCAAGGCCCTTCCGTCGGGACCGCTACCCTCTGCCTCCTGTGCTACATCTCTCACTCTGTCTCGCCCTTGACTGACTGCTGCGGATCTCCAGGAGACACACCGACGGCCTCGTCCGCAAGAGATGGGGTGTGCGCCAATTGCGCCGCGACACCCTTCAGCGATGCATCACGAGCATCGCCAGAGGCTTCCGCAGGATGAGGATGGACGCAGGTCACGGCTAGCAGGGCCAACAGTCCAGGTGAGTGACCTGCTTGTCACCTCAACCTCGCAGACTGCCCTGACACGTCAGCTTGACCGGCCCGCCGCGCGTACGCACGACGCACGACAAGCATGAAGCCAACCAATTGACATGGCCAGGCACAGCGAGTCAGGTGCTAAGGTGAGTGTGAGTCCACGCCGCCGATCGAGTTCTTCCTCGTGTCTGACGCATTGGCGATCATCGAGCACACGAAGTGTGTGCTCTTCATCGAGGACGACGACATCACACACATCGCCGAGGGCGAGCTGCACATCCACCGGCTGCGAATCAGGGCCAATGCTCTGCGTGCAGGCACGGCCGACGGACAGACGGCGGGCGGACGAGTGGACGAGGGGGCGGGAGAGTGAGCGGGCGGGCGGGAAGTCAAACGGGTGAGTGGGTGAGTAGGTGGGTGAGCGGGTTAACGGGTTGACGAGTGCACTAGCGGGCGTGTGGTTAGGTGGACGGGTGGACGAATGGCAGACGACAGCATACGCCACCCGCGACTGTGCTGGGTGATTGCCCAGGACGCACGCACGCGAATGGACAGGCCGACGAACGGGTACTGGGCAAGCAGACAAGCGGGCTGGAAGACGGGCAGACCGGCGGGCAATAGGGTGCGTGAGCGGATGCGTAGGTGAGCAGGAAGACGGGTGGGTGCGCGAGCGGGCGGGCGAGAGGGTGAGAGGACGAGCGGGCGGGCGAGAGGGTGAGAGGACGAGCACACGGACACAGTGTGCGGACGACCACCACGCGCATGGTGACCGCGAGCGCGCTGGGCAAATGCCCAGCACGCAGACACGGCCGACGAACACGTGCCCGAGCGGGCATGCGGACGGGTGGACGGACGGGTGGACGGACGGGCGGGCGGACGACGAGCGTACCTACTGACAATTTCCGTGTCCACACCTTCTCGCCCATCCGCTTGCACTGTCGCGATGGCGGGCGCGGACAACGAGCAGGGACAACGAGCAGACGTCGGGCGCGGAAGACAAGCGGGGATGACGAGCGGATGACAAACGGACGACAGGGAAGGGTGTGGCTGCCGAGGGCGAGCGAGGACGAGAGTCCACCGGTGAGTGAAGATGCACGCGAACGAGTCCACTAACGTAGACACAGAACACAGCAACGTGCAGTGCGACGACCGCGAGCACTCAAGGCCAATGCCCTGCGTGCAGGCACAGCCGACGGACAGACGGTGGGAGTACCTCGCCGCCGTCCAGCAGGACCGAGTGCAAGGTGTACGTGACGATGCCGAGGACGAGTTGAGCGACACCGAGAAGGTCTTCTCTGACGATCCGTCGGAACATGGGTCGGACGAGTCAGTGTCGCTCGACGACGAGCATGTCTTCGAGTTCGGTCACACGGACGACGAGGTCGAGGACGATAAGGACGACGGGTAGATACACTACGTCGAGGATGACGTGAACTACGACGCCACAGACCCAGAGTTCCACACCTCGTTCAAGGATGTGGCGTGGTACGATCCGAAGAAGCCCAGGCGGGTCGCAGACGAAGAAGACCTGCGTGAGACGCAGGGCGCGTGGGACGACATCGCGCTCGGGCGCGGGGCGCTCGAGAGCAGGCAGAAGCTCGTCGAGGTGTACGAGAGCCTGATGCGCGCGCTGAACAACCTGGACAATGAGGTCACCTGGGGTTCGTGAGTATTGACAGGAAGTTTGTTGGGGCATGCTCAACATGAGCCGATATACCCTTCTCGATCTCCTCGGGCGTACATGTGATATCCATGTACACCTGCAGCGGATGAGTAGGTGAGCAGGAAGATGGGTGGGTGCGCGAGCAGGCGGGCGAGAGCGCGAGAGGGTGAGCACACGGACACAGGGCGTGGTCGACCACCATGCGTACGGTGACTGCGAGTGTGCTGGGCAAATGCCCAGCAAGCAGACACGGCCAACGAACATGTGCCCGAGTGGGCTTGCAGACGGATGGATGGACAGGCGGGCGGATGGGCAGACGGGCAGACAGATGGGCAAGCAAGCAACCAGGTGAGCGGACGATGGGGTGGGCACAGCAACAGCGAGTGCTCTGGGCAAATGCCTAGCTGTAGGTATCCGTAGAGTAGGGTGGATGTAGTGGTTATGCGTGTAAATACATGCAAAACAATGTGAATTGAAGTACCCAAATTGTATGGCTGAGCTAGTATTTCCTTGCAATTGACAGCCATTGGATGTGAATTCACGCAAATTCGAGCGAGGGAATCCGGGGGGTCAAGTAAATGGGGTCTCCAGGAAATTTGTGCGAATTTGTGCAGATTTCCACAAATTCGTGTGGGGTAGGTTTCCTGATGATGATACCTCTATATGCTATCGATTGCGTGATAGTGCTTAGCCTAGCCCCAGAAAGTAAGAACTTTCGTATGATGTTAGGTTCAACGGGTGTTGTTGCTCCCTGGCTGACTGCCGTTTTTGCTGCCGTTTTAGCTAGCGTTACCAGTTTCTTGTCGTTCTCCAAAGTTGCCGGTCCGGTGGTCGTTACTGCACATCTCGTTCTGAGGTGGTTTACTAGTGCTCGAAGATGTATCGCGTTTGGTACGTCGATCCAGCCTCTATTTTCCCATTTTACTAGGTTGACAGTGAGCGCTTCGCGCATGTAGCTTGAGGTGGTCACGAGATGTAGCGGCGCATCTCCTGGCAGTGTTTTGACGGCATGTAGTGCGGCCATAACTCCTCCAAGTGCGTCGCCCGAGTTTGCTTCGGACTGCACTTGAGTGACTACGGAGTTGCGCGGGTCGTTCTCTCCGAAGAAGACGAAGCCCGCATGTCGGTTTGTCGGACGTCTTGTTCCGCGTGGCACCGGGACGTCCCTCGTACCTAGGATGACCACCGTGGATGCCTCTTCTTGCACTTGCTGTCCTGGGCGGCGTCGTATTGCTGGTGGGGCGTTATGTACCTCGGGGTCTACGAAAGTCCGGAAGGCCTCTGTGACAGTCCCTCGTGCTGTTACCGACGGGTCGAAGGTCACACAGTCTTCGGCTAATAGGGCGGCGTCGTTCAGCTCGGTCCTTCGTCTTGACAGCGACAGGCCATCTAGTGGGGCAGTGAAGCTTGGATGCCACTTGGGTCTGACTGTACTTAGGATGCGCCTCCCAGCGGCTATGCAGGCGCTCGGGTCTCGACAGCCGTTCATGGACGCTTCCTCACATAAGTGGCACGGGCATGGCTCTTCTCTTGGGTCAATACCCGGGTCGTGTCCGGCCAGTAGTTCAGTCAAGTCGGTGAGCTTGCGGACGCCGTGGGCTAGTCTCAGGCAGTCACTGAGGGCCGTATTATTTAATCGACGGAGGCGGGGGGTGGCCCCGAGGTGGTACCAGATGGGTAGATCACCTTTGAGCGTCTTGTCCAGTTTAATGGCTGCGAAGCTGACGTTGTGTTTCTTTGCAGACTTAAGGATGCCCTTGATCTGCTTGGATAGTGTTGAGCGACTTGACGTCGTGGGTTCCCAACTTTGCAAGAAACTGTTTATCTGGGCTTCTGGTCGTATCGCTCCGGCGTCTCTCGAGGCGTGAAAGTTCAGGATTTCATCAAGGACAAAGGCCCACTTCGGTCGTGCTTCCGTTAGGTCAAGATACCTCCTGATCCAGGTGAGGTGTATAGCTTCATTCCGGGCCTCAATATCTAGGATGCCAAATCCACCGAGGTCGCGCGGTTTCTGGAGTACGTCAAGGCTTACCAAGGGTCTCGTTTCTCCCCAGACGAAATCACGGATCATCTTGGTGAGTTCGATCTCGACCGATTTTGGCATGCCTTGGACCTTTGCGAGGTACTGAGTCATTCCGCCGGGTCCCATCTGAATTATGTGTTTCTTGCCTTGCAGGGACGGACAGCATTTGCCCCAACGATCGAGGAAGCTTTTCACTTTAGCGAGTGTGGGCGTCCATATGGCGATCTCATCAACTTTGTTTCCCACCCAAGCCCCCAGGATTCGGACTGCCTCACCATCCTGGGCGATGTGTATATCCTCTGGTATGCGTTCTGTGTTTTGGGGGTCGATTTTCCTCGTGTTGAGTACTTCTGTCCGATACGCCTCGCTTCCGATCGGGATGACCTCTGTTTTATGACCATTGAAACGGGCCCTCGACGCCTTGCACCACGTGTGGAGGATGTCCCAGAGGTGCGACCACTTATCTTCCTTGGACAAGAAGGCTGATGTGTCATCAGCAAACAGGGATGTCATCAGTCTCTGAGCCATTCCAGGGATTTTGATACCTCGGAGGGAGGATCTACGTAGCATGCAGGCCAGCGGCTCGATTGCTATGTCAAACAGGAGACATGAGAGCGGGTCGCCCTGCCGCACTCCCCGGATCACTAGGAAAGTCCCACTCGTCTCTCCGTTTAGGATTACTATCGTGGTGGCGTTCTTGTATAGGTTCTGGATCTTCTTTATGTAGCTCGGTGGGAAATTGAAGGCTGCTAGGACCTTCCAAAGATACTCGTGGTCTATCTTGTCGTAAGCCTTCTCCTGGTCTAGGGCAATTATGACACCGTCGACCTCATATGCTTCCGCGAACTCGACCACCGATTTGCAGAGCTGCGTCTGATCTTCTATGTGTCGACCAGGGACAAAACCGGCTTGGTCCGGGTGGACTATGGAGGTCGCGACACGACCCAGTCTGGTGGCCAGTATCCTGGTGTACAATTTATAGTCGGTGTTTAGTAGCGTTATTGGACGGTAGTTCGCAATTTCCCTCCTGTCTCCCTTCTTATAAAGAGGACACATCCATCCCTCTGCGAAGGTGGATTGAGCGGTGGGGCCATGCCGTTCGAGGTCGTTATATGCTTGGCGTAGGAGGAGCACAACATCGAAGGATGGTGCGTTAGTGTCCTGTTTTTGTTTGCGTTTGTGCTCAGCGCTTAGTGCTTTCCAGAGTTCGTAGGGTATCCCGTCTAGACCGGCTGCCCGTCCTGTGCCTGCTTTTTCGAGTGCTTCTTCAACGTCATCGTTGGTGATCCATGCTGACAGCTCCAGTCCTTGCATTTCAGTTAGTGTTGTCGCTATCGCATCTAGGACCGTTCGTTCAGCCCTTCTCGTCAGTTCGGGGTCTTCAGGCGGGTCTGCGGCTTGTAGTGCCTCATGATAGTCCCTGGCTATGCATGCCATCTTATCCGATCGTTTCTCGTATTTTGCGGGTTCCGAGCCAGGGATGTGCAGGGAGTACATGATGTCTCTTGGTTTCCGGTCTTTATTTATGCTTGACCAATACTTGCTCGGCTTTTCAGCGTTCATTGCGTACCGTGCTGAGGATGCTTCTCTGGTGTCTGAGTACCGTTTGCGTTGGAGTTCCGTCAATTTGTCCTGTTGCGTGCTCAATTCGGCCCTCGCGTTGGCGTTATCATTCAGATCCGGGGTTTGTAGGATGCGTTTGATTTCATCTTCCGCTTTCCTAATTGCGGCCTTTATCTTAGGTATTTTTGACTTCAGCCTGGTGCGTGCCACGGTCCTCACGTCGTCTTTGAATCTCGATAGTATAGATTGGGCATCTGTCGGCAGCGGGCGAGGGTCCTCAGGTAAGGGGGGGGCTCCTTTCTGGATGTTTAAGCCCATTTTAACGACTTCTTTCAGGAATTCTTTATCTTGGATGATATGGAGCGGCATTGTCCAACGGCCCTTGCCGGTGTATGGCGCGTTTTCGGAGCTAAGTTGGGCTGATACCAGTTTGTGGTCTGTCGGAATGCCGGTCGTTTCAATCGTCCAATTGCACGATGCTTGAACGAGGGCTCGTGTCGCATATATCCTGTCTAGTCTGGATTGCGAGTGGGCGCCTCTCTGTGGAAAGGAGAATTGCTTTTCTGACGGCATCGTCGAACGCCATCCGTCTTCGATGCCGAGCTTCCTGGTCAGATCTTTCAGCGCGAGTACTGCGGGTTGATGGTCGTCCCTCATGGGGATCCTGTCAACCGCCTCTTCTACTAAGTTGAAATCGCCTAGCATCACATCCGGTTTCGGTATGTTGGTTTGGTTGAGGCACGTAGATATCGTATTCCAGAACGTGGCATTTTCCCCTGGGTCGTTCGGTGCATAGACATTGAGGATTGTTATGTATCTATCTAGGTGCCATCTTGTTTTAAGTAATATTGCACACCCCGCGATGAGGACGTGAGTTTCCGTGTTCGCGACATCTACTAACTCTCTGTTTAGGACGAAGGCTACTCCTTGAGTTGTGGTTGCACGGGTGGCGGCGGAATTTGTTATCTTCATTCTACGTCCGTACAACCTATGTAAGCTTTCTACCCATCTGTCGTCAAGGTGCGTTTCTTGTAGGGCTATGATGCCTATTCGTTCTTCTCGCATTGCAATATTGAGCGCATTCCATTTGTTTCTTTGTTCAGTCGCAATCTCTCCTTGTCCGCTTATGTTTAGCGTACTCAGCTTTATTGATGCTTTTGTTCGTCGACCTTTCGGTCTGTGTGTTGTGAGAGGTGTAGGGCCAGATGGGATCCGCTGGTTGGCGGACTCTTGCGCTTCTTGCGATCTCGTATCCCGGCTGCCATCCGATGCGGTTGTCCTTGGTGGCGACTCAGCACGTTCAGCAGTCGCCCTGCCACCGAGTTCCTCCGCCTGGTCGTTGAGTCCTTCACGGACAGGGGGCATGTTGGTCTCTCTCTGGCGAAGGAGAGGTTGGCCGTTGCCTGTATTCCGTACCGTAGGTGTGTTTCTTATGTTTGTAGTTGCCGTTGCTTTCAGACCTCACGCTACAACGATCCGCGTGAGGTGGAGGCCGCTCCTGGACCTCTCAGGCGACATGCTAGGGTCGATTCGTCGGCCGTCGCTTAAGTCTCTCGACCGGGCAAGTCTACAAGTGCCCGTCGCTAAGGAGAAAAGGTTTGCGTCTATGAGGGCTTTCCTGTCCCGACTCGCGGTCAGTATATTTGGGCCGACGTTTGGCGCATCCCTTGGTTAGTGACTCATTTCTTTCCGGTCGTGTGCTTAGGATGAGACCGTATTACGGTGTCGGAAGTAAGACCTTGTTCATACATACATGCGACTGCGCGGTCGTTACATGAGGATGATGGTGTCTAGATTGTACGTTACGAGTTTCTTAGTAGCTTCGGCCACGACGACCACGGTCTGCGTTGTATCCACCTCTGCCCCTAGCACCGCCGCGGTCGCTCGACGTGTTGTTACGGGACTTCTGAGGCTGATGCTTCACCGCAGTTGGTTCGTCGGAGGACTTGTCAGGTTCCGGGCCATGCCAGTGCTTGACTCCCGGAAGGTAGCACAGGCCGGTTGGGTGGTCAACCGTGTGGCAGTAGGAGCATCGGACCTTCATGTCGACGGGCATGGGTGACTTCGCGCCGGGCCTGCTCAGGCGGCACGCTTGGAGGTCGCGACGGAAATCGACCCACTCGGTGAGCGTCGACGTGGGTGGTTCGCAATACAGTCGAACCAGGGTGTTCGGGCGACGTTGCGGACCGAAGCATTCGAGTAGGTCGACGTAGACAGACTCCCGTATGTAGGCGAAAGCGTAGTCGACTGTCTGGCCGCGCCATCGACCCATGGTGTCTATGTCGTGCTGGATGATGTCGCGTAGGTTACCTTCAGCGAGAAGCCGGTCGAGCGCCTTGCGGAAAGCTGCGCGCATACCCTCCAAGCTCATGTCATCGAAGTATTCGAGGCCGCCCCAGAATCCGACGAAGTGTGATGTGTCGAAGGAGTACTCAACTATCCCGAAGGTGGCGTCCGAGGTAGACACCCATCGCTTGGCGACGAGTTGACGGCACTGTTCTGCGGTAGGGCCGAAGGCTACGCACCAGTGCGGCGGCTTGTTGTCCGCCTTCTTTTCGTTCTCCGGGTCGGGGAACTCGATTTCCGGTTGAGGGATGCCTAGCCGGCGTAGGGTGCGTTCCATCGCGAGGCGACATTCGTAGCCACCTGCGTCGAGCGTGCTTCGTTGCGGCATTGTGAGGAAGACAGCAGGTTGGTTGCGCGCGTTCCAGTCGTCAATCTGGGTCCTCGATACGCCTTCGACCTTCCAGAATGGGTCGAAGCCGCCTGCGATGATGCGCCATCCGCCAGGTGGTGCGGGGGTTTCGTCCGACAGGGTCATCGGTAACGAGTTTAGGTTGATCGGGGCTCTCGGACCAACGAGGATCGGTTGTGGGCCGTGGTTCCTGTTTTCGCTCACTGGTCTCTGATCATGGTAAGGTGGGCCCGCGCGCACGTCGAAGATGGGCATCGGGGGTGGTTCATAGTTCTGAGCGAACGGCGGGAGCACGTGGGCTTCCTCCATCACAACGTCCTGGGGCTCGAAAGTGGGCGGGCGACGTGGTGCAGGAGCGGCAACCGGGATTCTCGCGGGTCCTGGAGTCGCGTTATGACGGGCCGGTGGGGGCGGTAGGGGCACGTACGGCGGGAAGACCACCTCAGCAGGATGATGAAAGAGGGCGCGAGGGTCTCCGGGGGAGAGTGGGCGCCCGATCGCTCTTTCCGGCTCAAAGGCGGTCCTTGTGAGGGGTGTTCGCCAAAAGACGGGCTCCAGAGGCTGTGGGAATAGTGGTGCGGGAGTGCGAGGAGGCTGCTGAGGTGGGTGTGGAGTGTTCGGGAGCCAGAACACATCGTGGGCACGCGTAGGAGGGGGGAAAATCCTCTCGGCCATAGGCGTTCTTTGGCGTTGCTGGGCTGCGAAGGGGGAGTCTACTCTCGGCGGGTTGGCAACGTGGGATACAGCTCGTGGCCCACCGGCGTGCTGGCGGGTTGCCGGCCTGGAGGCGTTCGCGGGTCGTGTGCGAGCCGTGCTAGTGTGCGGTCGAGCAGGTGCTACGCGGTTGCCTGATGGCTCGTTCTGCTGCGTCAGGGCATCGGGGGGTGGGTAGGGCCTGGCCTGGGGGATCCATGGCTCGAGAGTGTCCCCGTTTCGGACGTCCATGTGTGGGGCCGCATCGCGCCTTGGGCCCGTGTGTGACGGTCCCGCCGGCGCCCTGAAGGGAGTGCGAGGGGGTAGAGGAGCCGGGTGTGGGCGGTGGTTCTCGGTTATCAGGGACGCATCGATGCCGTTGTAGTAGATGAAGTGGGATGCTGATGGGCGTACATCGTCACCTTCCGGTGGCTCGACATTCATCGCTGTTTCGCTATCGGCCACCCTCTCGGCCTCAGCCATCTCTTCCAGGCGACGTACAGTACTTGGGGACGGTTGCACACGGGCAGGGTCTCCTATGCTACCTTCGTCGCCGTTGTCGCCCGTGACTCGGCGGCGCTTTCGGGCGTCGCTGACAACGCGAGTTTCCTGAGCGGCGGTCGACGGTGGAGGGCCCATGCCGATGGAGGAGGTAGCGGCCTCGTGCGCCCTCTTGGGCGCGGCCTTTTTCTTCCCCTTGTCCTTCTTCCTGCGAGCCGCAAGGGCGAGCGGGCTACCGGGAGACGACATGGGGGCTGGGGGCTCGATAGCTGGCGTGGTCCCGGCGTTCTCGGGTCTGTTGGCTGCGGGTTCGCCCGCTGCTGGTATGACGGGGGTCTGCTCTAGGTCGAGGTGCGGTATGTCGCCGTCCGCGTGGACCGGGCGGAGGACCGGCGTCTGGGGCAGAGGGTGGTTCGCTGGTATGGCCGCGGCCGTACTAGCCTCTGGGAGTGTTGGGGTTACACGGCTAGGAGAGGCATTGCGGGACACCACCGCTGCGTATGCTGGGACTAGTCAGTCTTCGCTCGTGTGTTGGTCGGTTCTGCTTACAAGGAGACCAACGTCCGTCTGCGGTCATGGAAGCATTCCATGGGTTCTTCGATGGCGACGTCGGCGACGGGGATATACCACGTCCTTGACTCACAACTCCGCGAGGTATAGCGGTCTACATTCGGTAGGTGTGAGGTGAGTGTGTAGGAGCAAGTTTGTGTACTCACGTTGAGCGTCGCGGCTTTGGTCGGTGCTTTTTTCGCGGGCATTGTTCTGTTCTGCTGGGTGCGGGATGGCGGTAGCAGTGTCGATCCGAGACTTTGGCTTGTTGTTTATATCTCAGTGTCTCTCAGTTACGGGAGTCACCCACGTGGGTATTCCACATGGCTATATTGTCTCGAGGTTACGCACCTTTCTGCGTGTTAGCGTATTAACGTCGATATTCTCGGATATTTGGTTGCTTTCTGTGGAGGCGGGATGTTTGCGGCGCTTCAGTCCACACCCTCGGGGCCCATCGTGCCCTAGATTTGCAGTATTCGGTGGCCTATGTTGGCTGTTCCCATGTTGGTCTCGTTGTTTCTCCTGGGTTTCCTGGTGAGCTGGTAATCTCCTTCGCGTTTCCTTCACGTGCCTTCGGCACGCGCGGCCTGGCGTTTGGTAGCTCGATTTTGGCCTTCTCGGTGTAGGCGCTCCCATTCTCTATTTTATTCTGTCTTTGATGACATGTCGCGTGAGCCTTGACGTGTCTTGGATTTGGTGAGGGTCCTTTACGTTCGTTTGACGTGGCGCTTGTCGGGCGCGAGTTTCATCGTGACTTTATTCCCGTTTCCATGGTTCGTTCTTCAGGGTTATCGTTCTAGGCTTAGGTATGCGCAGTCCTGCTGTCCGACGGACGCGGCAGAGGGTGCGATGTTTAGGTTGTACCTTGAGCTAGGACTGTCAAGTTCCTTAGATTGTCAAACATGTTATCGAATGATGTGGGGATAGGGCGGTGCTCGCCGGATTAGTGGGACGGGATTTACAACATCATTTCTGTCAGACCGTTCCCGATTTACTCGCCCCTCCGATGCCCTCGCCCTCTCTTTCTGCTTCCGCGTTCCAGTCGTTCGTAATTCTCCGGAGGCGGCGGTTTAGCTGTTTCAGCTCGATCTCCGGGATTTCGAACTCGTACGGGTTGACTTTGTCGTTCCTGAAGGGTGGGAGATGGCGGAAGTCCGGGTGTGGACGAGGCAAGCTGGGGAGGGTTGCGTAGTTCGAGGCGTGGGTCATGCCCTCGAGGTTGTCTAGCGCTACCCATGGGACAGGGACACGTAGCGTGCATTTCGGGCGGGCGCCCGTGATCTCGAACGTGATCCAGTGACGTCTAAGAGTCACGACCCGTGACAGTCTTCCTACTCCGGATCGTTGTGACTCGGTTTGCAGGCGTACGAGCTGCTGTTTAGCCAGCTGCCTGTGCGGTCTGTCCTTCACGATCCACGTAAGGCCACTCCTTTCCTCCATCGTCGGCTGTTCGTTGACGTCCACCTCCGTTACGGGGAGGTTAGAGTGCTGGAGGGTGAGTTGGGGAAGAGGGGTAGGGATGGGGATCGGTGCATGACGTTTCCTCTTCTGTTCCTTCTCAGGTACATTTTCTGTTGTGGCCAGCTGTGGTTCTGCTGACATGCTCGGGTGTAGCGCGGCGGGGAGGATTCGGCGAGTTTTCATGGTTATAGACTTGGGATTTTCCTGACGTTATAGCTGTTCGTTGAGCGTTTCTTTTGAGCGTTTGTGGCGTTGCCTAATCTTCCTTCTAGGGCTTCTTCAGCGCCTGGACATGGCATGACGGCTAGATATGCCGTTTACTTATGCTTATGAGAGGAGTAGCTTCCATAGCGGGTGTTTATGCATGAGTTGTCTTGGTTCCAGTCCCATCATTTGTCTGCCTATTCTTATCCCGGCACGTGTGTGAGGTTGATTTCTCGCTTCGGCCTATATCACCTGATGTTCGGCCATGTCGGGCTGCTCGAGGGTTTCGGTTCTCTGTTCCAGCGTTTTGGGGATCTGTACAGTTGCGTCGGGGGTTGCCGAGTGTCAACTTCCGGCTTGATGCTTGAACCTTACTTGCTGCGTGTATCGCGAGTTTTTAGGTTTCGGGAAGGGCCGGTGGGCGCTTCTTTGAGCGTCTCTCTTCACAGGCTCAGGAGGGGGAAGAGGTTTCGTTGCCGGGCGAGTTGTAGTCTACTCTGGTTGTATTCTCTTATTTAGGGGAAGAGGCCCGGGTGTGGGCAGGGAGCTCGGTGGCTCTGTGGGGTTATACCCGTTACTGGTGACCCGATGTGGGTGGATTGTCATTGGTTTGACGGATGTTGGCCTCGATGGGTCCTGGATGTCGGGGCTGGTGTTGCTCCCGGATCCTTAAAGTGCATGTTCGTTTCGTCTCGTAGAGACTACTTACCCCCCGGACCACGAGAAGGTCTGCACAGGACTCGTCGCGAGGACGAGCCCTCCCGGGGGCTGCTCAGTTACTTACACTGCGGACAACCCGGATTGTGCGAGGCGCTTACATGGGCCTAACATTGCAAGAACGTGTATATTAGTAAGCCACTAAGTGAAAATCCCTAACATGGGAAGTACATGCCTAGAACATGACACGATTTCGGAACATAGGAAGAACATAGCACTTACATTCCCGATTTTGGGAACATTCGAAATGTTAGCCCGAACAAAGGAATACCATTCCCTATGTTACGAGCTCCGACTTGGAGCCGTAAAAATATACACGCCCTTACAATGTAAATACCATGTGAGCGCTTCGCACAACGTGGTTCGTCCGCAGTGTTACTTGAAGTGGAGACAATTACACCATATACTCAACATACTTATACCAGTACTCGTGTATTGTACGTGTCCAATTGCCTCGAACGGCGGACTGTTACTGTAGGAGGCAAAGGCAGACAGTGAAGAGCTATCCTGGAGCTATCACAGAACCCTGTGATCAAGAAGTTGTGTCAGAAGTTGTGATGATTGAAGTGCCGAGAACTTGCAGTGTTGTCACCGAAACTGCTCCTGCTCTCGACCTCCTCCTCTTCGCCATCGCCATCTATTCATCCTTCCTCCCCGCGTCTTCGCGGTGCATTCTCAGCCGTAGCAAGCTGCCACCTTTCTGGCATGTTTCCAAACCTTTGAACTTCATCTCACCACTGGACGCTACGTACTGCGATACATGACTATTCCGTCAAGTCATTTCCATTCGGCGCCGCAATAGTAGTCTTTCCCAGAGAAGTTGTGCTTAGATGGCGAAGAAGAGCTCCCAAACGGCCGAAATGCACCAGTCTCGCCCCTCGCAGTCGGGCATCCCTGTCTTTACCCCACGCAAACCGCAGAGCGCACTCCCGAGCACGCTTTCTACCCCCCAGCTGGGCCTCGTATCTTCTACACGACACCTCTCCGTGAGTGGTAGTCCGACACATCCAAGTCCCAGCTCGTCGTCGTCTAGCACGAACGGCGGCATCACACCCTTTCGCTCGTTTCGCAGCCTCTTCTCTACTGCGTCAGGTTCGTCCAAGAACCCACCTAATCCGACCCCTCCTGTCGCTTCTCCAAAAGCATCCTTCCCTGCAGCCGCGCTCGGGTCTATACGACGTTCCATCGGAGGCGACCGCAGCGTCTCAGCTCCGAACCTTCGCCAGGAGCCGTCGTATGAAGACACGCCCGTGCTGCAGATCGACCTGCCGCGACCGGACTTTGAGGCATTCATGCACGGCGCCGGTTTGTCGCAGCGCGAGCCTTCCAAGTCTGCGGCACCAACCCCACCGTCTTCGTTTCCGAGCTGGACACCCTCTGCGTCACAGCTCAGGACACCATCGACGACAGGGTTCACTGAGCATCGGCAGACCATACAGCAGGACCGGAGCCCGCCACGTCCGCGCCGGGATGCGCTGCCCAAGGACTCGCGGTTCTCGCGACCCGTCACGGAGCCTTCGTTCGTGCGGGCTCCCAATGTTGGTGCCCCAGTGCAGTCGAATTGCCCGACCTCTTCTGCACAGGCGCAGCATCCAGATGGTGAGCAACACATGAGTACATCTTAGCGTGTTACTAAATTATACACCAAGGCTTCGTGCCCTCCCCTTCGCCCTCACCAGCGGTCAACCCAACCGACCTCTCCACCATCATCGAGGCCGAGAACTCCGGCCTGTCCAAACACCTTCCGCCGCTTGATTCTTCTCAAGAGGGGGACACGTCTCCGTCGTCTGACGACGATGCTGCTGACCCTGAAGAGGACACGCTCGACCCGAAGCTCCTTCACGCATCTTCTCGGAACCGACCGGCACGGACACCACCGTCGAAAGAGAGCTCGGTGCTCGACCTGTCGACTTCAAAGGTGACGAGTGAAGTTTTGCAGGCGATGGGAGGTGCAGGTCCCGACCGCACGCAGGGCTGGTTGGACGGCGTGGTCGTGGATGATCGGGAGCAGGACCCGTTAGTAGAGAGCGGGAACACTGGCGACGGCGACGTCAGCTTCAACCTGAGCGAGCTCGATCCTGACCTTGCAGCCCTCCTATCGCCGAACCGACTCGTTAGCCCGAGCACGGAGCCTGCGTACCAGTTTGGCGCGGACAGCCTGCCTGCGCCACCGTCGCCTAAAGAGACTCCAGCCGCTACGTCTCCATCCGAGTCACCCCGCCGCCCTACGTTCTCGCGTACCCCGCCTGGGTCGTCACCTCCGCGACAGCACGAACCATTGCGGATGCCCAAGTCACGCACGGCTCCTAATCTGCCGTCTTCACTGTCTTCTCGGCCTAACAACCGCTCTGTTTCTGACCGCCCAGCCGTTCAACGATCACACTCAGACTCGCCTCCGCTCGTGGTCCCCAGCGCCGCTCGCGCTATATCGCACAGTCCTGAGAGACCGGCGACAACGACTGAGGGCCAGCCGCGCGAGACCCTCGACCACTACGCATCTCGCAGACCTCATACTGGCACTGGGGACTCTTCCGCGAGTGCACTCCGCAGGTCTGCGATCAGCCGTCTGCTTAGCCCTGCCCGCCTCGGCCCTCACGTGACCCCACCGTCCCGCCCACCGTCACGGACCTCCCCCAGGCTGCCGCAGGATGCTTCGCTTTCTCCTCCCATCTCGCGCCCGTCCTCTGCTGCGGGGATCTCCTCCGCCCGCCTGCAGGCCGCCACGCGCTCGAGCCTCGATGTAAGACCCGGTACAGCCGAAGGTTCGCGCCCGCCCGCCACGCCGCTCCGCTACCGCAAGCGTAGCCTGAGTGCCGTCGAGGCGGGCCGGTCAGCTCTGTCTGGGCGCGAGTACCCTCGTGCACACCCCTCACGTCCTACAGCCGAATGGCTCGGCCCGCAGACCGCAAAAGCATTCGCTGCTGCAGGGCTGCTCGACCAGAGCTACGCACGAGATCGAGAGAGCCCCAGCCTCGGCCGACGCACGCCCTCTCGCTTCGGCACCACGAGGAGCAGCATCGACGACTCGCGCTCACGCTACGTCCCTTCGCGGATGGCCTTCTCGGAGGCAGGCTCTGCCGGATCCTGGACGCGCGGTGAGACCCCGAGCGTGTCGCGGAGAGGGAGTATAGTGCGGACTCCAGCGTTGACAGCGACGGCGTCAGAGCTCGGGAGCCTGGAGACGCCCCGCACGACGTTCTCGGCTGCGTCGACCGCGCCGACGTCTGTGTCGGCGTCATCCTCAGCGCATCTGCAGAGTGAGCTACAGTCGCTGCAGGAACAGCATCAAATCGAGACGGGGGCCTTGCTGAGCGCGCTTGCGGATAGCCAGCGAACAGCGAAGGTACTGAGGGAGGAGAACACGCAGCTTCGGGACCGGCTAGCGGAGATAGAGTTCAAGTTGGTCGGAGCCATGGAGGAGGTCCAGAAGTTGCAGTCCGCCCCACCTCCCTCTTCGCAACTTGGTTCCCGGGTCAGCCATTCACGCTACGGCTCTGTAACGGCAGAGCGAGTGAGCCGTGTGGGAAGTCGCAGTCCGCGCAAACAATCCGTCTTGCGGGAATACGAATCTCCTGAGGGGTCATGCTCTTCTCCGTCGTCAGAGCACAGCCGTACCGTCGTGCCAGCTGTAGCCAACCACGCGGAACTTGAGCCCTACCTTGACACCCGCCGTTTCAACAAGCGTATGAGCACCTCGTCTTCTCTGTTCCACGGGCCGCCAAGTAACATGAGTATGCTCATGCACGAGGAGGCTCTGTCAGCTGCTGGCTCTGGGACAGGCGAACGTGATCATTCCGTCGTATTCTCGAGTCGACCGCAATCACCAGCCTCGCCGACGCTGGTTCTGGCGAAGCTGAGCACCGGTCCTCTTCCCATTGCAGGTCTTGAGGAGAAGGTGATACCAGAACTGGGGAACATCTCCCCGACTACTGCCGACTTCTCGATGGCTACGTCTTCGCCGGGCAGCTTGAACCTACGACCTGAACATGAGCTGCATCTGGAGGACATGCCGAGTTTCGAGTTAAATCCCGACCAGGACGACGATGACCAGTATGACACTGGTCGTCTGTAAGTAGAGTATACATCAGTCTATTTTGCTGTCATATTCGCATTCGCATTCGCATCTGTCATCGCATCCACACTCGCATCGACATACTTGCTTCCGATTTCGTGTACAACCTTGGGGAACACTTTAGCATTTCGGTTCGCAGTTCTCGCAGATACACACTTGAAAGATTCCCTGTTACATTACTGATACCATTCGATATTCATGGGTGAGAACCCCCCGTCTTCGCGAGCATATGATTACCATGCGCAGCAGGTGCTTGTATAGGACACTACGTATGTCTGCATTCGCTGCAGAGCTGTCTGTAAAAATATGACCTTGTTTGACACGTCATGCCATATTTTGGGTTCCGTGTTACTCAAGCAAGTCTGGCTATACATAGTCTCCCCTAGGCAGACCCTAAAGAAGACCTCTGAGTGGGGGAGAGGACTCGGACGGGGGCTATGCATGTTGCAAAAGCGTACTACAGCATGGGAGCTCGAATTGCATCTGCCTTGATACCGCCGATGTAGTAGCTGCAGTGACCATTAATGTAATGGTGCCGGCATAGGACATATACGGAACCCCTTCCTCCGTCTGCTCCTCCTCCCAGTACTAGTTGCCGTGAACTTGCTTCAAGTTCATGGTGAATGTGGCTGGCTCAATTGACATCTATTTGTTGCTGCCGTTGTGGCGTTGACGCATGGCCACCCGCACGTCTGTTCGTTTTCCTTGTGCAAACTTCACTTTGTTATACTCTATCTGTAATCTAGCTTCTGTTCTGTCACAACTTGTAAAGGACAACTTATACGAGAGAAACGCACGCACAACGGCCAGAGCGTCACTGAGCCAGCGCTGCAAAATTTATCAGAACTCTGCAACTGACTTCCCTGGAGTCTCTCGGTTACCCCCAATTAATGACATTGCTCCGGATCCCGCATGTGCCACCGTCAGTTCGTCTCGGATTTACGCCCAGTCCGCCGGCCATGGCAGCATCTCCATAGGTGATGCTTCACGCGGTACAGTATTTCGCACATAATCTTCCTTATGAAAAGCATTCATTGACATCATGCTGCTCCCGTCAAGTACGTATTACCGGTGCCGTATACAATTCCGTCACGGCCGCCGGGCTCAGTCAATCGTCGACCGAAGGCCATGTTCCTATACACACGATGCTACTTGGTGACACTCATCCCCGTGGCTTCACCTCACTGGGCTCGAGATCCGCCCGATTGACTGTCCTTATCTCTTTACCTCAGGGCATATACTCGAGGCGCCGTCTCATAGCGCTGCCAGGCCGGGAAGACAGCGTCAAGGGCTTAATTTGTGTCTTTTCGGCGCGATCCCCACTCTGCTTGCCTAGCCAAGCGGTGGGTGAGACGGTCTTATACACAGTGCGTCAGGACCACACAGCCTGTACGAAAGACTTCCTTTCTCACCCTGAAGCGGTGGCTTCCCACTGCATGTATGACGGTTGTCACATCCGCTATATTTCAAAATGGTCTGTTTCGTGGCAAACTACCTCTGTCCAGCGATAGTCCAAGGGGTCAGGCGATATCTACCGGTGAGTTTCATTGTCCGTAAGTGTGCAGCTCAGCGGTGTTACACCGCGTCATTGAGAAAACCACACACGCGCTGATGCAGGTCCCGAAGGCTCCGTTGCTCGACTTCGTGTCTGGTGTCCTACATGCGCTTGGCTTATCGTGTGTATATAAGGCCTGCCAGAGTTTGCATGCCCCGTAGGGCCGCTGCGCAGACTTGCGCCCCCTCAGACGACCCAACATGCTGCGCGCTACGCTCGCATCACCTCTCCTTCTACTCGGATTGGTCGCATCTGCCGTCCACCTGCCGGTAGTACCACCCTCTCAGGAAGTCCTCGAGCCGTCCGGAGCACGGAAAGACGCTACGGTGCTCATTCTTGGGGGAGGCGTCGCCGGGGTGACCGCGGCACGCACCCTCCATGAACAGGGCATCGACGACTTTATCCTAGTAGAAGCGAGAGGCGAGCTCGGCGGTCGCCTCATGAGTCATTCATTTGGTGTACCTAGCAGGAAGTTCACTGTCGAACTCGGTGCGAACTGGGTGCAGGGTACGCAGACCGGCAATGGGGCTGAAAATCCCATATGGACTCTGGCGAAGAAGCATAACGTCACGACCCGTTCGAGCGAGTATTTCGGTAGCATTTGTGAGTCGCCTCAACACCATATTGTACGACAAAGTGCTGAACGAAGTCTAGCGACATATGATGACTCAGGAGCGTTCGATTTCCGCGATATCTTCGATGCTTCGGTTGAAGACTTCCATAAATTAGTGGCCTCAGCGGGTACGTCTTGACATACTTTCGTGACGAGAACACTTGGTTTGATCGATATGTGCCGTCATAGGTGGTCGAGTTCCAAAGAGACTCGTCGATATGTCAGCACGCGGCGGTTACTCACTCACGGGCTCACACCCGGAATCCAAACATCAAATGGCGTCTGAATACTACCAATTCGACTGGGAGTTCGGTACCACTCCAGAAGAGACCTCATGGCTAGCTTCCTCATGGGTGCATATTTCCGCTCAATCGCCTTCCCGCGGCGGTAGACTCGCCGCATAGGTCGTAGGCGGAGGCAGTACCGCCGCTTTGAAATGAGGCTGATTCTTAACTTAGGCACATAACTACACGTTCGACCCGGCGTCTGGTGGGTTCTCGTATGAGAACCTTCTCTCAGTTGACCAGCGTGGCTTCAAGACGCTGATCCAGGCGGAGGCGAGGGAATCATTGAAGCCAGCCCAAGTTCGACTGAACTCGACAGTCAGCGAGATCAGCTCCTCGAAACACGGTGTGAAGGTTACACTCACAGATGGGCATGTACTCCGCGCGGACTACGCCCTCTGTACCTTCAGCCTTGGTGTCCTACAACACAGCGACGTGAAGTTCGTCCCTCCTTTACCGGCATGGAAGCGGGAGGCCATCCATAGCATGTCGATGGTAAGCGCGCGCCACTTTGGTTTTGATCGTCCTTGAAGATGTAAGTGACGATGGATCTGCAGGGTACGTATACGAAGATCTTCCTGCAGTTCCCAGAAAAGTTCTGGTTCGATACGGAGGTACGTCAACAGTGCCCGATCGATCCATAGATCGTGTTCTCGATGACATGTCCGCTCTGGCAGATGGCGCTATATGCCGACTACGAGCGCGGACGGTACCCTGTCTGGCAAAGCCTGGACCATCCGTCGTTCCTTCCTGGTTCCGGGATCCTTGTGGTAACTGTCACAGTGAGTTAGTCTTGGAAGTCGCGCTACGATTGCGGAGATGACTAACATCCAAATAACGCCCTCTTAGGGCGACTTCTCCAAGCGCATCGAGTCACTGCCCGATTCGTACGTTCAATCGGAAGTGATGGACGTCCTGCAAATGATGTTTCCCGAGGTGGATGTGCCCGAGCCTACCGACTTCTACTTCCAACGCTGGCACAGCGACCCGCTGTTCCGCGGATCGTACTCGAATTGGCCGGCGGCTTTCCTCAGCGAACATCAAGGCAACTTGCGCGCGAACGTGGACGAGAGACTTTGGTTCGCGGGCGAGGCAACCAGTCGGAAATACTTTGGTGCGCACGCTGACGGTTCGCAGCGGATACGGTGTTAATGAAACTGCGACAGGGTACCTGCACGGTGCTTACACGGAAGGTGAAGCCATAGGGCAAACGTTGGCGGAGTGCATCCAGGGAGGCGGATGCTTCGGGCTCGAGCACATCGACCGCGTGCAGAATGCGAGGCCGTATGACATTATCTAGGAAGTTTTGCGACTGAGTGAGGCTGATGATACCCGAATATCCTCATGCATGTATGTTAGTTCTGTATGCCCCCTCTGTCGTAGTAGTACCGGGCCATGGCCATTGGAAGTATGTAGGTAGTCATTGACACCATCATCGATTCGTGGGCCACCGTGTGTACTCAGCAATGTCGGATCCAGATGCAATTCATTTGCGTCAGCCTTCGATGTGTGGGACAGTTGAGAAAGTGCATGTATGGTACTGCACAGCTGCTGACACGGGGGTCTGCAGTCGACGGCGTGTACATGAACGATGATGCAATGGATGAGGGCCCGTATCAACAGCGCTGTGCGGACACGTAGCTAGTGGTCAGACTAATGGAATGAAGCAGTTTGGCATGGTCCTCGAGGAACAAATCGGCCCTAAGGTCGCCATTGGCATTCACCGGCCGGACCTACGAAGGACTGGTGGTGAGCGCTAGCTCACATCATGAGCCTGGCGTTCTGAATCAACAAGCTTGTTCCCTTCAGATCTCGAGATTTCGACTCCTCGGGTGAACACCGAGGAGAATTCTGGCGAATGATTGCATTTGAGGTTACGGACCATCAGCTGTTCTCTTTCCCAGAGAACTTGCGACTCTTCACTGAAGAATCAGTCGACGCGCCTACGCTCGAGCTCGTGCCAAGTTCAATTCACTCGATTTTCTGGAACCACACGTCTGCTACTTCGTTCAAGGGCCCTTCCCTTAGCGTCCTACCCTCCTCGCCAGTAACGTTCACGATGCCGCAGCCCACGACGACTCCGGCGCGGACGACGCACTGCACGTCTATCGTCGAGCCTTCCTCGACGCGGTACACGAAGGGCGTCGTATCCTTGCCGTAGCCATCCGGAAAGAGAGCAATGAACTCCAGATCCCACGCGTCGAGCTTCTCGCCCGGGGCCAGAGATTCGACGTCACGTCGAGGGCGCTCAGTGGGATCCGGCGTGAGTCGGATGTGCGAAGACGTGAATCGAGGGTAGGCCGCATACAGTCCGGGGTGCTCCCCGAGCTCATCACAGGCAGCGAAGTCGGCGAGGACGCGGCTGCAGTACCCCGTCTTCGTCGTCGGCGCGCACAGGGTGAAGTTGCCGTACGCTGCGTTCGCGTATATGCCCGTATATCGGGTCAGCGAGGCCGCGAGCACGACTGTGGTAATCTCCTCGTAAGATCCGTCCAGAGTTGACGTGTCATTCTCTCGTCGGTGTGTGTCGGAATCCACGACGCGCGGTAGCTTCAGGACGTCTTCGATCACGCGATACGCGACCTTGTGGTACGCTTCCTGGGGCAGGTCTGCATTCGAGAGGGCGACGACGCCCAGCCTGGCGGAAGGAAGGAAGAGCACTTCACTCAGGTGAGAAGGCATGCGTCCGGTGTGGCTAATGATCTATCGCGTGTGCGCACATTAGCATTTCACAACGCGAATACTTATGTGATTCAGGAGACCGAACGTACGTCGTGTCCCTGAAACGAAGTTCGCTCCCAACCCATACCGTAGCCCTTGACAGCCGTATAGGAGTAACGCGGAGCGCCGGTCACGACTGCGTGAGCTGTCGTCATCTCCTCATAGATAGATCGCGGTATGACAGTCAGGTTCGTCTCCGGGTCTACGCCTTCATTCAGGAGGGTCGCGATCCATTTGCTCTACTCGTTCAGCTGTCATAAGCTCACAATACCAGACCATGCAATCGCGGCTGACTTACCATATCGATCACGTTCGAGACAATCCCTGCAGGACCGTCCCATGCTTTTGATGCATTGTTGCCCAACCAGAGAGGTAAACGCCTCCCAGATGCAGTCCAGCTTTGGCTGAGCCGACCGGTCGACATCGCTTCTGCGCGTGAATATGTACTGGATGTCATGCCGAGTGGCAGGAAAATCCGCTCAGTGACGAAGTCTTCGTACGGCATGGCAGAGTAGGTCGAGATTAGGTGAGCCCCGATGGTATAGAACTGCGACCCGATCATTAGCTCGGCTCAGACTATGTTTGAAGACAGTGATTCATGTGCGTACTAGATTAGTGTATGAGAATCGTTCTCTGAGTTCGTAGGCCGGTCGTAAGTGCTCCATGTGTTCTAGAATAGATACGGGTGACTCGTAATCGCCGTAGACGAAGTCCTGGCTACGAGGACGATGGCATGTCAGTTGTGCTCCAATGACAAGCCTCATTTGAGATCACTAACCTGCCTATCCCTGACATGTGCGACAAAACATCCCGAAAGCTGGCTTGGGATCTGGCCCAAGGATCCGCGAATAACGGTGGATCGTCCGCGCGAAAGACATCTTGGATCTTCGTTTCGAAGTCGACTCGGTCCACTTTATGCGGAAGTGCTGTGACATTCCGTCCCAGCGCGTAGTCCTCCATGAGAATACCCAACGCTGCCACCAGGAAGGCCTTGGAGCATGACCCAATGTTGAAGAGAGTCTACGTAAAGCACTATGGCGGTAAGCAACGTCGTCCAACCGAGATGCATTGGAGGCAAATGTCATTTACATCAACACTCGTGGGGTCTGCGTCTTCCGTCATACGCCCCCATGCAGCCCAGTCAGTCTGCACCTCGCCCGTGTCCGACAACCGGACTGCAGCGATAGAAAGCCCGGGAACTCCCTCCTCCCTCAGTGTCTTGTGCGCGTAGGCATCTACGTCGGGCGTTATCGCCCAATGTTTACCTTCGTCTGCGGCCAGGTCACTGCTGAGAGAAACATGACGACCGAAGGCCGAGAGGTTCAGGAAACGATACAAAGGGAGGAACGCCAATCCTATGATCGCCGGTGGTAGAGCTACCAGCAATCTCGGGCGTAGCAGCATCCTGGCTCCCGTTCAGCAGGCGGCCTTCATCTAGAGCCGTTGGATTGCCACCAGACTTTCACGGTGCAGTGGCAGGTTGGGTCAACATGGGCTGGGAGCGACCGCGCCGCCGCTGCCAGCGGGGATAGACATGCCTGAGATCTAGATCTGACCCGCCCATTTCGACGTTTCGGACGAGAATGGCAATCGCCGAGACTGACACGCCGGGCCACGTGCCACGCCTCCTCCTCCCAGTTTCTGTCAAGTTAGCGCATCGATCTCCAGGCGAGCGTACCTACTATCGCTTGACAATATTAATGACATTAACTTGACGAAATACTGGCATACCGACCACATCATCGCTGCTCGGAGTGTTTTCATCCGCGGACCGCTCTGTGGTTCTGTGTCTGACTGTAGTCGGGACTTGGAAGCAACCGCCGCGGCGCCCATTCATTCAAAAGGATGTGGCAGTTAACGTTCCCCTTGCGCACCACCGATTGGTCTCGAAGCCGTGTTAGATGAAATAGGCTAGCGACTACTACAGCTACAGTAACTGTTGCACCAAAAGATCTCGGGCTCGGTCTTTGACACTTCCTCGGCGACCCATTTCAACATGCCAGTCACGGTGGTGTCCATCGGTCTGCGCCGTGACTATGGCATCTCGCGACAGAGTGGATGTGATGGTGTCTTGCTATGCATTGTACTCCTGCCATATATGTGTGCAGTATGGCGTGCACACTGAACTTCGGAATAGAGGCCGTGTCCAAGTTTGGCGAAAGCCTCCGAGACCGTGTGTCGACATGGGCACAACCAACGATCTGAGCCGAAGTTGGCGTTGGGTTGTTGTATGTTTCCAGGGACACGAGCTCGATTGTAGTCTTTCTGTGATTGAACTCGGATAGGTGGTCAGAGTGCATGTGGTGCGTTCTTCAACCATGTGTCTCAACCGTCGGCTGACAGCAGGGAAGACACGCCACATTGCTACCGCACGAGCGTATATAAAGCGCAGCACCCAGCCCACACAAAGCTCGGGAACCTCATTGTTAGCTTGGACTGCACTTCGAGTGGCTGACATGTTAGGCAGCGTTCTCGCAGCTTGTGCGTTGGCAGCCTCCGCGCTCGCTGCAACTCCGGCAGAGTGGCAGCAAAGGTCGATCTACCAGGTATGTTTCTCGCTTTGCACTGCAACACTTCTAATGTCTTGGATTCTGTATTTCAGCTTGTAACGGACCGTTTTGCTACCTCTGATGGCTCCTCGCCAACATGCGACACCGAAGACCGCATCTATTGCGGCGGTTCATGGCAGGGGGTCATCAACCAGCTCGATTACATCCAATACATGGGTTTCGACGCCATTTGGATCTCACCCATCGTTGCCAACCTCGAGGGCAGCACCGGTGATGGCTACTCCTACTTCGGGTAATGCGTTCTTCACACACCCCTTCAATCCGCTCACTTCCCTTGTACACCGCCAGGTATTGGACTGTGGACCAGAACGCATTAAATGAGCACTTCGGCACCGCGTCCGATTTGAATAATCTCGCCACAGCCCTGCACGACCGCGGGATGTACCTGATGGTCGACATCGTCGTAAACCACATGGCCGCGAACACGCTCCCGCCGGACTACTCCACCCTCACGCCCTTCAACGCGGAGTCGAGCTTCCACACCTTCTGCTGGGTCACGGACTACAACAACCAGACGAACGTCGAGCAGTGCTGGCTCGGCGACAGCAATGTCCCGCTCGTGGACTGCAACACCGAGGACGATGGCGTCATCGACTTTTTCCACAACTGGGTCGGGGAGCTGCGGAGCAACTACAGCGTTGACGGCTTCAGGATCGACACCTTGAAGCATGTCAGGAAGGATTTCTGGCCGGACTTCCAGACGGCTGCGGGTGTGTATGCCGTCGGGGAAGTCTTTGAGGGCGATGTGAATTATGTCGCGCCCTATACCAGTGAGGGATTTGACTGCTCACGCACCGAACGTCTCCGATTGAGCGCTTATTTACACAGAGGTTCTCGATGGGGTGTTGGACTATCCGACGTATTACCAACTCACGTCCGCCTTCGAGTCGACGAGCGGCTCACTCCAGAACCTCGTCAATGTTGTACAACAGGCACAGTCCGCATACGAGAACCAACTCTTCACAGTCGGCACATTCCTCGAGAACCAGGATAACCCTCGTTTCCAGAGCATAACCACAGACCAAGGAGTGAGTGTCCCAAATGCTAATTCCGTTTGCGCTGACTGGACGTTCTTCTAGTTGGTGAAGAATGCGATGACATGGCCGCTCATCGCAGACGGTATCCCCATCCTGTATTACGGTACGTCGGACGCACCACCGTCGGTAGCATGTTTGACCTGTGTAGTCTGACTGGAGCCGCATAGGTCAGGAACAAGGCTATACCGGTAGCAACGATCCCTACAACCGCGAAGCGTGCGTCGCTCCCTCGCCCCCACGCCGCGTCTTCCCCTTATTCTAATCATGTCTGCTCCTAGCCTCTGGCTTTCAGGGTACGTAATAGAGGACAAGCCCCTCGTGCACCACGTCCGCATCCTCAACGCAGCGCGCAAAGCCGCCATCGCCGCCTCCAGCAGCTATCTCTCCACCGCCGTACGTACATCCCATCTCCCCCAGGCTCATCTATCACATCTCATGGCTTCGCCCGCTATCCAACTGGATGCTCTGCTCGCTCGGTTTGTAGGTCACCTTCCCGTCGGTAGGCGGCAACACCCTCGCAGTATCCAAGTACCCCATGCTCTCGCTCCTCACCAACGTCGGCGCGAGCGGCACGCCGGCATGGGACGTCTCCTCGGGGACCGGCTACTCCTCGGGCACGGAACTGATTGACGTTCTCACGTGCACGACGTACACCGCGGGCAGCGGCGGGAGCGTCAGTGTCACCGGGAGCGGAGGGAACCCTGTCGTGAGTATCTGGGCTCTGCTGTCAGGTGGCGAGGCTGACGGACCGTGGGTGTCTAGATCCTCCTCCCGACGAGTGCGTTCAACACGACGTACTGTAGTGCGCTCGTTGGCACGAACTCGACGAGCTCGGACACCGTCGCGGTGACGTTCGAGGTGGAGTATGATACCGTGTACGGTGGTTAGTGGAGGATCCCCTCAATAATCGGTGTCTCTCAACCTGATGCCTACGCTCCTCCTACTCGTTGTAGAGAATCTGTACATCGCTGGCTCCGTCGCCGCGCTTGAAAACTGGTCCACCGGTGACGCGCTCCTCTTGTCCTCTGCGAACTACCCCACCTGGAGTCGTACGTTAGCTGCCGTCTTCATCACTCCGCTCTACTGATCTCCGCGTTGTCTGGCGCAGTGACGGTGAACCTGCCTCCGAGCACGACCATCGAGTACAAGTACCTCACGAAGAATAACGGGGACGTCACGTGGCAGGACGACCCGAACAACAATATCACGACGCCTGCGAGCGGGAGCGTCACGCAGAGTGATAGCTGGCATTGATCGTACAGGAACGAAATTGACAGAAAGACTGTTCGATACGGACGTTGACGGTAATATACAAGCAGGGTTGTACACGTGTACAAGATGTTAATGCATCGGCTCAAACAGCATATCACTGCTGCTGGGCCAGAAGTCGAGCATTCCGGGCTTGAGCGAAGAATAGATGCAGTTGATTATGCAAATCAATACAACTAAGGTACACTATGTCGTGGGGCATATACGGCATGCGTACTGGGAAATGATCGCTCAGCGTTGATATGACAAACACAGTAAGTCAGACATACCACGCAAGCACCGGCAGTCTTCGAGGCCTGAGACTGCGCCACAATTCCTTCGGACGCATCCTCAGCAGCTGTACGGCCCCTCTACAATTCGCGCTTGGTAGATCCCCGGCAGAACCGTGTCGCTGCCCACCAGCTCCTCGTACGTCCCCTCAGTGACTACGAATCCGCCTTCCGAGGATGTGTCGACGATGCGCACGGTGACGTCCCTTCCCTGCCAGCCCAGCACTACGCATTGGCTGCACAGCGGCGAGTCTGCGTTGGTGACGTTGGCAAACCCGGCGAGGTTGCCGGGAATGTCTCCGACCTGGGCGTACCCCTCGGCTGCCAGGACGGATCCGCAGGTGAGTGTGTCGACGGATGCGGTGGGGTCCTCGAACTGTTGGCCGTTGCCGTAGACGACGTATACGGTGTCGGATGCCTGGGCGAGGGCGAATGGGCTCGCTACGAGAGCAGCCAGAGCAACGAGGGCGGAGAAATGCATCGTGGTGCTTGAGTATCTCTGAGAGCTTCGAGGTGTGCTACCCGGCGTCGTAGGTATAGTCGATGCGCTGTCATACCGAGGCTTATATGGTGTCTTGAACCGGGGACGCGCAGGTCCCGCGCAATACGCCGACAAGGTTACATTGCCATCACGATATGATATGCATGCAGGAGTGAAGAATGCAAAGACGTACTAGGGGAGCGTGCGTTGGCTGTCATTAGGAGCGCCGCTAACACAGCGCTCAACGTTTGCGCGGGACGCCACGGTACTTCATGACAAACGTTCGACTGAGGCTAATGCAAAAATTGACAGAAGGGTGAGGCACCTGGCCTAGGGATGGCTGCTTTACGCAAGAGGTACTTAGCCTGGACCATGACCGAGTCAATACATTTCATTGAAACGTGATCGCGGCTCATAGCGTATTCCGAGAATCCGAACGCGCTGCCAGCGGCACTACGTCCGCTACGCGGTGTCTCTGCGTGAGGTTGCCCAAAGCCGTTGAGAAAGGCTGATGCTACTAGAATCCAGCTGTCCATAATCGCAGGCTATTTCCGTGAAGACGGCGCCGAAGTCGTGGTCCAGAGCAAGAGTTTGGGTTGCAGCGTATGCTTACAAGGCGATTGAATGTTCCGCAGGAACGGTGTTCACCAGTCACGCGCAAGAAGTGCAAGCGCAAAGTGTAACACTAGTGCCCGATGTTGAGCGAGTACTGTCGCGGTGCTTCGCATGAAGTGTATAAGAGTTGTGGAGGCCTGACAGAGTGCCCAGTGGCTGCCGCAGGTTGGTACGTTCATAATCTGAGATCGAACTCCGACTTCAGCGAAGCTTCAGCCACGAGGAGGCTCAGGCTCCTCAATCGTCCTCCGGTGACGTGCTTGAGTCAAACAGCTTCGAGGATCATATGTTTGGTTCCCTTTCTTTCTTGTTATACTGGGCTCAGCTCTGCGTGGTCATGGCGTAACTTAGAAGATATGCGATCCAGGCTTTGCGTTCATTTGTACGCTGTGCATCGACTCAAGGGGAGTCAAGGCCGACTTCAACACCATATAAATCAGATCTCGACTCGGAGCTCCCTGTACGTCACATTCCTAATTAACTGTGATTTGTGTCTAGGCTGTACTTATATTTATAGGCAGTGCTGTAACATGAAGCGGCTCAGAGATATCCGGAAGTCTGGTATTCTCGGTGTACTCACCTGCAGCGCTGTAAGCTTCAGCAGCTAGTAGGACCCTCCAAAACCCGAGCATCAACACTAGGAGGGATCGGCGTTTGGTTTCCCGTCAGAGTCTCATATGCGCCCTTCGTGGTCACGAAGCCGGTCTCCGCCGTGTCCACGACACGAATGGTGAGGAACGCCCCCGCGTACTCCAGGGTGTAACATTGCCCGCAGAGGGAAGAGTCTGTGCTGGTGATGTTGGCGAACCCGGCGATGTTACCGGGGATAGCACCGACGGTGGTGTACCCTTCAGCAGCGAGCTGAGAGCCGCAGGTGAGGATGTCGACGGATGCATCAGTATCGGTGTACTTGGAACTGAACGAGGTTTCCTCGTATATAGGAGGCGTGATCTGAGCAAATGCGAGGGTGCTCACGGAGAGCGCGGCAATCGAGGAGAGAATGGAGAAACGCATCACGGTAGGCGGCGTTGCTCAGAAGTGAAGGTGAGTGGTCGACGGTGATCAGGCGAATGGCTGAACAGTCCCTTATGAGCTCTGGGGCAAGTTTATATACCCTCCGACTCGTGCACTGCACAGTGCAAACGAACGGTGTTTTACCACCGCGTCTCTGTACGTCACATGTTCCGGTCTGAGAGGAGTGGGTTCGATGCTAGGCGATGCCTTCTCGCTGCATGGTGGCCGACGTGGGGAAGGCCGCAGGAGCAACAGGCCCCATGTGAGCCCTGCCACCGACTTTGACGCGACGTTTCTGGCGCTTTGATGCGCGTGCATTCAAACGCGACACACGTGTCTCGGAGGTGCAGGACATGATACAGCGCCGCGTCACACAGCAATCGTCTCACTTTGACAGGTAGCGCCTCGTATGATCTGTCCGCACACGAAGAGACGCGAAGCCGCGACCTTGGATGCGGAAGGGAGCGAAGGGAGCGATGTCCTTGACGTCATTAATCAGCCTTGATACTGAGGCAGGATTCGAACGCAGAGGTAAACACTGATGTGTGTTTTCAGAACCAACCGACTAGTGAACGTCGCCACCTAACTTACCTCGACAAGGTCACGGAGACGCATACAGCCCGGCTTTGACATGTCTAGATATACTGCCTCCGTAATGCCGCGATCCCCTGAACATAAATAACGCCCGTGCATTCACAGCCCACCACCACTCATTGAACCTTCGAACCCTTCGATTCCCCGATCGCACTCCAACTGCCCAACGGGACATGGTCGACGAAACTATAAAGGGTTAGAGATGGCGGGATTGCTTAGCAGCCAGTTGGGTGCCTGTTACGCGAAGCTAGGCGAGTGGAACACTACAAGCCACAAGCTTGCAAGGCTACTAACTTCGAAGAGAGGTTCTGTTTCTTAGACCTAGGAAGGACGCAAGTCCCTTCGTCCTAGTCGAGTTCCGAAGCGATAGCGGTATGAGAAAGCTAGCGTCGATTGCTAACCAGGTCGAACTGAAGAGTCCGACCTCTACTGTACAGGTATATATACAAGTGAACGAGTCTGAGTCAAGACGTATAGTAAGCATGAGTCAGGATATGTCATCGCTGACGAAGGAAGTGGTAATCATGACGAAGAAACAAGTCAGCAGGGTTCAGCTATCACATGATAGTCCGGGTGCGGTATAGTACATAACCGGTCCTCATGCACGTGAGGTGGTTAGAGATAACAAGTAAAATGAAATGAAAATGTACATAACATGGCGACTTGTAACATAAGCCCCTTCCTATGGTCGACGTCCGCGTTGACCACTAAGCCTCAGGATCTTGTTCGTCTCCGCCGTCGTTACCGTCCGCATACATGTCGTTGATGTCGCCGTTGAAGTCCCAAGGAGAGGGTACTCGACTCGAAGGTTGGTCTTCAACCGAGTGAGACTCCTCGTTGGACTCGACCAGCACCTGAAGAGATCCGACATGAGGTATACTTGCCGATCGTCTGTTGGCACGGATTCTGTAGATGGCGGCGTTGGTGTTTCGAGCCGCGACGGCCGGTGGTACTTCCGAGGGGGTAAGGAAGGTGCGATTGGGATCGTCGCTGTTGATACCAACCAAATACCCTACGACTTCCCCATCTGGACCGTAAACGACTTGTAGGATTCGTCGACCGAAGATTTGGTCGACGAGTTCTTCCGCATTTGTGGACGTAGATGCTCGCGGACCCTCTTCTCGTTGTTGCGCGAGAAGTTGGGCCTCAAGCGCGAAGAAGCCGTCGGTATTCATGGATGACGACGAAGAAGAGGGTCGAGGTGTTGGTGCAGCGAGGGGTTCTTCTTCGGAGTACGCTGGAGGTTGGGAGTACCTGGGCGGCGCATCCGCCAGTTCTGCGCGCGTAGGTTCGATATGGAAGTCCTCCTCCGACTGCAACGTAGGAGGCGAAACGATGCGTGATAGGGGTCGGGGTGGAGGGATTCCTTGAGGTCGACGCAGATGTGCGGGTGGCGTAGGGATACGTATAGGTCGTGCGACGAGGTCCGATGGTAGGATTCCGCGAAATCCTCCGTCGGGGTTCGTCTCATCGTAGTCCTCATCGTAGAACGGACCTATATGCCACTCATGCATATAGTTCTCGGCCTCCACCCAAGTATCGAATACCATTCCTCGCGTTCCGGAACGGTACAATCGGCTCAGGATCGCGTGCGTACCTATCCGGTAGATCCCCGGAAGTCGGCCTCGAGCTACGGCGTAATATCGAGCCGTCGGGTAGGGAGATGGAGGGAGGTGTCGACGACGACGAGAGGTGCGCTGTCGAAGGGAATACGGTTCTGCGAGGTTATTCTCATCGGTTTCTTCGGCGAGTTGTCGTGCTCCTCGTTGAGCGGCGTTGGTAAGCCGGACGAGGTGCGATTCGGAAAGGATGTCGGCAGCGAGGATCTCGGAAAGACGTCGACCGTGCGTCGTTGCTGGTCCCACCTGGGGACATGCACGGTTTGTATGGCCCGGGGCCGTACGTCGGCACTTGGGGCAGGTATACAGGAAACAATCAAGGACACGATGTCGCTGCTCGTTGTTGCACCCCAGGAAGCACACGGTTCTATTGTCGATGAGGGCTCGTGCTGCTTCGGGGACGAGGTCGTCACGGGTCACGTCCCTTCCGGGGTACACAAGGTTCGTGGGATCGCGCGCGCGTCAGGATCGTTGTGTGCGAGGAGCTCCGGGAATCGGGTGTGCTCCAACGTTTCGAGAGCCGCGGTGAGCGCACCGACAGCATCTCGTTCGTACGCTAAGAACTCGGCCACGATGTCCTGTCGCAGATGTCTCCTCATCGTGACCTCGGTTATTGCGTCATACACGCAGACTAGCGCGTCGAGGGCGTCGTGTTGTTCCGCGTTCGTGAGGGGAATCTCGACGGGAGGATAGGCGAGGTCGATGAGCTGCGTGTCGGGATCCAGGAACAGGTGCTGGACCATCCTCCAGTTTACGCGGGTATCGGGGGCTTCCTGCAACTCGGGTCGTTCAGAGAAGAGTCGACGAGTTTCGGCGAGGAGGGGAGTGGGAAGGATGGGAGAGGGAGTGCGGGCGATGGCAAAGCGAGACATGTCGGGTGGAATGAGGAGGTGAGTACGGTTCAGAGGACTGGAAGTGGGTTATCGTCTTCGCGGTTGAAGTCGATGCGGACGACTCCAATGCGATGCTTTGTCTTATACTCCAAGAGGAGATCATCTGATGTTCCGGTTAGGTTCCGTTCCGGTATCCATTCGTTGGCTGACGAAGGATAACCGCGCCATGACACATAGTACTGTCTCCGACTGGAACTTCCTCGGTGATTGATAATTTGCTCCACTTCGTATTCTTCTTCTCCGTCGATAAGGTCAGGTGGTGGCATCGTGTGATTGGGACCGTGAGTGTCCGTCGTTCTATATGGGGAAAGAAGACCGGCGTGGAAGACGGGATGGATTCGCCATTGCTTTGGTAGCGCTAGTCTGTAGACTCCGCGTCCCATGACTTCTGTGATTGCAAATGGTCCTTCCCGTTTAGGCGATAGTTTCCGGGATGGATAAGGAAGATGAAGGTTCTTCGAGTCTAGCCAGACCTTCTGTCCTTTCTGAAACGTCGGTGATCCCTTGCGGATACGATCTTCTACCATGCGTTGTGCGAGTTCCATCGTGGCTTCGGCTTCTTTCCGAACTTGTTGCAGGTTGTTGAGTCGTTCTTCAACTGAGGGAATGTTCGTGGGTTCGTGAACGGCTGGGATGGAGCGAGGTTCGTATCCCATCATTGCGTAAAACGGGGACATCTTGATTGTAGAATGCTTCCTAGAGTTATGTGCAAACTCTGCGTCGGGAAGCATTGATGCCCAGGTTTCAGGATTGTTTGCGCAGAGGATACGAAGGTAAACCTCGAGTTCTTGATTTGCTCGTTCCGTTTGTCCGTCCGTCTGAGGATGGTACGCCGTAGAGATTCGTTGGTCAATCTGAAGGATTTTGCACAGTTCTCGCATGACTCTAGACGCGAACTGGGGTCCTCGGTCAGAGATCATGTGATCAGGGAGGCCAAATCGTCGGTAAACCGTGTCGTGTAGCATGCGAGCAGTGTCTGCGGCGTCTTCAGATTCGGTGCAAGGCGTATAAATTACCCCCTTCGTAGAGTCGTGGTCCACAACGACTAAGCAAGAGTCGTATCCCTCCGGAGTGGGCGGAAGGTGTGTGATGTAGTCCATCGTAATCGTCGACATAGGGCGGGTGGGAAGCGAAGCGGGGATAGGATAGAGCGGGACCTTCGTGGGATGCGTGTTCGGTTTCATCTGCTGGCAGGGTGCGCATCCTTTGACGTATTCCGAGATCGAGTGTGTCATTCCAGGCCACCAGTAGCCTCGTTGTACGAGAACTTTGGTGCCGTCGATACCGGGATGTCCTGCTGCAGGAAGATCGTGGTGCAAACGAATGATGCGTCTTCGTAGATTTTCATCCGGAGGAACATATACTTTGCCCCGGTACCAGACAAGTTGTCCATCAGTTGCCCAGTCTTCGAGTGATGTGCGCGCGGGTGGTGGTCCCTTTCCGAGGAGCGCATCAAGTGCCTCCCGAATCATGGGGTCTACGTCGTGGGCGGCGGTGATCTGGTCCTTCAGTGTGATATTGACGGCTCGAGCGAAGACGGAGGATGGTAGCATGACCAGTTCATCGTTGTCTTCAGATCCGTCGTCGTGATCGTGTCGTCGTGAAAGAGCATCTGCAACAGTCATCTGAGATCCTGGGACGTGTTGCAGTTCGTAGTCGTATTCAGAAAGTTGAAGGAGCCATCGTGCCTGTCGTCGATTAAGCTTTTGGGCTTTCTTCCAGTACGTGAGGTTGCGATGATCGGATCGAATAGCCAACGTGTGTGGGGAACCGAGCAAGTACTGCTGCCATGCGTCAAGACCGCGTATGATCGCTAGCAGTTCGCGGTCATAGATTTCGTAGTTTCGTTCGGCGGGGTTCAGGATTGCGAAAAGAAACTGCACGGGTGCAGTTCATCATTGGCGTCCTTTTGCAACAGTGCACCCGACTGCAAACTTCGAAGAATCACATTCGAGAATGAACGGTTTGGCTTCGTCTGGCATGATGAGGACGGAGCTTTGGTAAACTCATCTTTCAGGTCCTCGAATGCTGTCTGTTGTTCCGGTTCCAGTGCCAGGTGACGTTCTTCTTAGTGAGATCGACGAGCGGGCGTACTCGGTCAGAGAAGTGGTGGATAAACTTCCTGTAAAAGTTGCAATCCGACGAAGGATCGTACATGTTTGACACATGTCGGGACAGGCCAGTGCGTGATGCCGTTAACTTTGATCGGGTCCATGCCTATGTGTCCGGGTCGGATGATCATGCCTAGGAATTCCACTTCTTCTACGTCGAAGAAACATTTCTCGGTTTGAGATAGAGGTCGTGTTCCTTCAGGCGTGCAATGACTCGTCGTGTTCGTTCATGGTGATCGTCGAGGTTGCCGAGTAGATGAGGATGTCGTCCATATAAATCACCATCCAACCTTCTTCAAGCATGTCGGCGAAGATGACATTCATCATTCGCTGGAAGGTGGACGGCGAGTTGCATAGACCAAAGAACATGACCGTAGGTTCGAAGAGTCGAGGAGGACCGCCATCTGTACCGGGTACTGCGAACGCAGCTTTCCATTCGTCTCCCTCTTTTACACGGACGTTGTTGTAGCCAGCGCGAAGATCCATCTTGGTAAAGATCTTTGCGTGCTTGAATTTGTCCATGAGATCTGAGATGAGGGGGAGAGGATAGCGATCCTTGACCGTGTTTTCGTTCAGCTTCCGGTAGTCCTGACAGGGTCTCCAAGTGCCATCCTTCTTTGCGACGAGAAGAACGGGCTTGCCATCGGGATTTAGACGGTCTGATATACCCTTTGGATTCGTTTTTCCTTGATGAACTTGTCAAGTTCTATCCATTGTGCTGGATTCAGAGGATAGATCTGTGTCTTAAGCTCCGTGAAATCCGGTTTCAGGTTGATCTCGTGGTCATATTCCGTATGCTCAGGAAGTCGAGCTGCTGTGCCTTTGTCGAAGACCGATAGGAATTCATGAAGGAATTTGGGTACCATCTCCTTCAGTTCCTTCGGTTTATGTCTTTGTGACTGGCCACGGCTAGCTCAGTAGCGGTGGTTACGTGACCAATAGAAAACACGGCTGGGATGACCCTTCCAGTCGTGGTACGGATGAAGTGATTTACGGAGTGCGGGGAGGATGTGCTCGTGTCCGGGACGTGTTCCTGGGTGAGGGGGACTTCCTGTGACGTTGTCATGTATATCATGGGTTCTCCTTTGACGTAGGACATCAGCACTTCATCATGCGCGATGTCCGTCATCATTGCTCGAAGTTCTACTTCTGGGTCGAAGTCCTCCTCTATGTCTCGGGAGAGTGTCAGGAATGGTTTGTGTGCGAAGTCTGGATTGGGTAATTCTTCTATCGAGGTGTGTAGGGGTTCTGGTCCGATAGTACGGATAGCGGGTTCAGCCTGCTGTAGCTGGGCTTGCGTTGGTGGGTCAGGGAATCGGAAGATCTTTTCTTCCAGTCGATACACGGGTTCTCCCTCTTCAACCATTGTAGCCAAGGATCAAGTCCTGCTTGCCGATGCTGGCAACATATGTGGTGGTTACTCGCATAGTGTCGTTCCATCGGTAGCGTAGGAAGACTTTCTCTTCAATGGTTTTGACTTGGTTAGGGGTTCCGTCTACGTTGAAGACAGGGATCGGTCATCGGAGTCGTCTAGTTCCTAGTTGTAGTCGGATGACTAGGCGGGGGTGTATGAATACTGCCATGGCTCCACTGTCCACGAGAGCATTCACTTCGGTGTCGGCGTCTTTTCCTCTCACAAATACGGGTAGGTGCAAAGATTCTGATTCTTCTATGCCGTATTGTACATGAGAGACGGTAAAGTTCGTGGGTTCACACTGCGCTGAGTCGTGGAACCCTCCTAAAAATCCGCTCCGAGCTGTTCGAAGACGGACTGCTTCTCTTCGGCCTTCAGTTCCGCGAAGAGCTCGCGGATCATCTTTGATCGCGGGGCTGGGGGAGGTGCGGTGTATTGTGCGGGGTGATAGGTAGCTGGCTGTGGTACCTTTCCATTGCGATGGTCGATGGAGCGGTGACCCTTCTGGTGACACACAAAGCAGAGTCCCTCCTTCATGTGGCGGTCTCAGTCCGCCTGTGACATGCAATTGGACGTGGTAGCGTCGATGTCCATGGGTTCATCGAGTCGGCCACTTGTCCTGGGTGCCTGTCCACCATGGGGTTGGTCGACGTACTCGCCGTAGGAGGCATGTTTCTGAGCGACGTTGTACCAGTCTGACATCTTTTCCATCGTCCTGTCTGTTCCAAGCATTTTACAAAGAAGCTCAGGTCAGACAGCACAGCGGAAACGGTTGGAGAGCAGGTTGTAGTCATTTGCAACCCTGGTAGCTCCCGTTCCGGTAGCGTCCCAGAATTTGGCTCGTGCCGCGAATTTGTGCACGAACTCGTGCGTCGACATCTTTCCTTGAGTGAGATTGTCGAAGTCGGTGATGGCTTTGTCGAGGTGCTCGTAGACGGGGAATGACGACGTGAGAGCGGTTACGAAGTCCTTCCAGGTCGGGTACATGACCTGGTTGCTTGCACGCTTCTCATTCTGTTCCTCGTAGAACAGAGTGCGCCATCCTTTGGCCTTCCCGTCGAGCTTGGAGACCGCGTAAGCGATCTTTCGTTGGTCATCAGTGTTGTATTCTTCGTGGCCGCGAAGTAGTTCTCGAGTCGTTGAGGAAGCGAGTTAAGTCCAGAGGATCGCCTTTGAAGGCTTCCGGACTAGTGACCTCAAGCTTTTCTCCTCGTTACGCTTCGGGCCTTCAGCTCCAGAAGCTCCTGCTTCAGAGCCTGGAACTCTGCAGAAGAGACGGACATCGTGGTTA